>NW_023504022.1:4268985-4552788 GCF_014529535.1 Bradysia coprophila
ATGGACAATTTAGCATTTTGTAAAATTTAAAATTAGTGGAGTAAAACGAGATTAAAATGAAACGAAAGGATAAGACGTACGCTATAGGAGGAGGACAAGGAGAGAAAACATTTTGCCGAAATAGAAAGTTTTACAATTTAATAGAAGAAAATGAAAAACACAAAATTCGAATGGTGAATGAAACGAAAATCTTATTGGTACTAGTTGATATGCTAGTGTTAGGTTAGTGTTCTTCACTTTGTGTATATATATGCAACTGAAGAAGGAAGAGAAAATATTTGAAAAGGAAAAAATTTAATTTAATTTTAAGGGATCATAGGTTAGAAAAACGATATTGAAAATTATTAAACTAAAAATCACCAAGAAAATAACTTTACCAAAACTTAATAAATTTATATTTCAAAGCAAAAAAACAAAACAAAACAAAAAATTCCAATTGCCAAAAGTAGTCTAAAACAAAGATCAAACCAAATCTAATCACAAACAAATGATGTTTCGAAAAATTAAATTTTTAAGAAAAAATGTTCTTCCAACGGTCACAAAATGTAAAAAATATGGAAACTTCCATGCTGAACTTCTGCCAATACCAAGTTTCACAGTCGGCAAGCATTCAGGGTAATAAATACTTTGGTCATACTTTGGGAATCTGAATCTGTTTTTGCTGATGGTTTCAATACCATCACAATGTTCCTTTCAAATTTAATGACTCAAAGGTAGACTCACCCTGTCTTGACGTATTTTGTTGCAATAAATCTTGTGGAGTGTTAAAATTAAAACTATCTTTGAACCGTTTTCTAACGGATTTGGAAGCTCGCCTAAACATCATTCTTAATGAGCTGAAGAGTGAAGATATTGATGGTTTCACACCGTGGAGCAAGTTGAACGCATGTGTGAATGAAATAGTTATTTACGAAACGAGAATCGTATCGGCTTCGCCTCGGGTTGACAATCGACATCTAGTGCGATAAAATACCAGAATATGATTCGTGATTCTTCGCGAGCATAAACAAAACACAAAAATCAAAATTTTCATTGAAAATCAATCTAAAATCGGTCACAGTGATATGGATGAATACACAACTGGGTGATGCATTTTGGGTGCGATAACAGTTGTTTTCCTAACGCATGCTGAAAGGCTTTTATCTCCTGTAATGTCATAATATTCACAATTTGAGTGTCACTTTTAGAATCAAAATGGGCCAGATTTAAACACGTCATTCACAGGACGTTACGTTTATTAACTGAAAATTTCGACAATTGGTCATTTGCGCACCGCTATCTTCGATATTTTCTCATTTATTCACGGCGAACTTCGATAATTTCACATATTGACAAATTCTTGACAGTGTACTAGATGTGTGTTTTATTTGTGGGGAATATGAATGAGTGACAGTGTCATGGCGTGTTGATGTTTCAGTTTGATTTTTTAAAATTGGTTTTTATGGTGATTATGACATTACAGGAGATAAAACCTTGTTCCTAACACGGTAGTAAATGGGATTGTTTTGCGCACACGATGTGTTGCCGAACTCGCTTCGCTCGTATCGGCAATCTCACATCTAGTGCGCAAAACAATCCCATTTACTACCTTATTATGAAAATAGCTATTTTTTTAGCGAATGAGAGGATTTCAGGACGAGGTCGCGATATTTCACACTAATTTTTGGATGAAATAAAATTGGTTCAAACGACATTGCACACAGGCATTGTACATATCGAATTCGCTCACATTGCATTTATGCGCTCAGAATACGAGAAAATGAACAAGTAACATTTTCAGCACGGTTAGGATCCAGTTGTTATTTATTCCACTAGCGATATCCACGTTAGTAAACATAAGTAGATGTCTTAACATTACATTGGTAATGCATGTGGAAGAGAATTGGATTGCAAATTGTGACTTCTCAATTGTCTCCACCTGTACCAGAATTACTTCTGGGAACAATATAAAGCACAGACTGCAAACATATCGCCAGTCTGCTACTTCTTTTGTTAATTCATGCAAGGGCTGATACGTCATTAGTTTCAACAGGCGTTTTGTTATGCAAGGTCTGAAATGCTCATCAAGTTTCGTCATCATTATTGTCTTAGCCACTTTTCGAATGGTCGAATCTAGTTGCGTGATTGTGGAAGATCATTTATTAATTCTTTAATTTGCCAAACATTTTTATTCTAAAGCCAAATAATAAATTTTACTGTAAATAATTACGAAAACCTAAATTCACAACGTGAGATGAATTTATTTTATGATTAAAAAAGAAAACTAAACTAAACAAAACGATCTCGATATTCACGATCGCAATGCCGGTGGTATTAAGAGATGGTCAATATTTACACCATTCCATACACTGACTGGTGCGAAAGGTACATATTATTGGTGAGTATTGAAATTGTTTTAACTATAAACTGTAGACAATGAACATCCTCTCTACTGTCGTGGGATGACTTCCATCGAATTTTAACTTTATTCTCTATTTTCCTATCTCTCTATCTATCTATCACTATCTGCACATTTAAATAAAATTTTAATCTGGTTATCTCTGAGAAGTGACTGATTTCTTAAAATACCTAAAAGAGTCGATTGACGCGAACATCAGGATATTAATTCAGAAATAAACAACACTTCCTATGAGTCGTCTACTGTGCGCGAATTGTTTTCGATGGTATACATCTATAAATTGCTATTGGTTGTTGTTGTTTTAGTTTGTGTTTTAACAAAACTTTTTTCATCTGACCGATAAAATTGTGAAAACACATTTCACAGCAGCTGATTTACTACCATCGTAAAGGGACATTTATTTTTAAAAGCCTAATTGAATGTACAAATCTTTTCGTAGACACTGCCTCACGGATATATTAAAATACTTTTGAATACAAATACCAAACAAAAACGAATAACGCTTTATCGGGATGGAAGAAAATCAATTTTTACGAAATAAAATTTATTAGTATCATTAAAACACAACAAATCGAGAAAAATAGATTTTTAATTATTAAGAGACCATTGATGATATGATTATCCGTATAAAAAATAAAATGCCAAATTTTCCCAAATAAATAAAATATATTTGCCAAACAAACAAACACACAAAAAAGATGAATCTACAGCCAATTTAATCAATATAAAAATATTTGTAGTATATACTCATATAGACAACCATCACTATCATTATATAGTTAAACAAAAAAGAAAAGAAATCATTTCATAAAATTATACCTCGAGAGTGTTTACGTATACCAAAAAACTTAAAAGACAATTTTTTCTGGATATTTGATTAATGAGAAATAAGTTTAAAAAGGAAGAAGAAGAAAAATATTTAGAAAATATTGATAAATTAAGCTTTGTGCATTTTTTAAAAAACAATTTCTTAAGGACATTCTAAAAAGTATAAAAGCAATTAACGAACGGTTCCACTTTTTCATTTAGAGAAATCCGACTTTGTTTATCTCACAAGAAAAAATGTTCAAATTTTTTTTATGAAATTTAAGCTTATCCTTTCAGCAACGGCTAATCATTTGTTATTTTGACAGTAATGACCATAATGACCTAATTTGGTCTTACATCGTAAAATGAAAGCGTCAGATTTTTTGAAAACAAATGAAGTAAAAGAATTTGTGTCTGGTTCGACACTTTAAGCAGTGGAAGTATAACAGAAAACAGTGTGATACGCTTGCCGTTTCTAAAAGGCTATGTCATGTGCTTACAGAATTCAGGAAAAACGCATTTCAATTTCCTATTTTTTAGAGTGTAAATTCGTGGTTTGTGTCAATACCTAAATTGCCGTGGAAGTCCATTGTGCCGTGAGATTATTTAAATTTAGAAAATCATTTTCCTGAAAGACAAAAATTAGCCATGGCCGATAATTCATTGGATCAACGCACTTCAAGCATGATTAACACTCTAAATAGAGTACTGAAACGGGACAGTGTGTCAAACACATTTTGACACTGTAAAAAATGTGATACAAACTTTCATTCAAAATAGTACTCTTTGGCAGCTGTCATTAGAAGCACTTTTGATTGATTGATAAAATATCGATTATTTTCTTAGATACGATTATCGATATTTTCAAAAAAATCGACATCAATCGAATGTTTTATCGATAATCGACAAATATCGACTGATAATTCGATCATTAGTCGATATTTATCGATTAAACATTCGGTTAACATTGTATCGATTATTTGGACGGTTTATCATCGATTGATGATATTTCTCAGTGAACCCTAAATAAGACTTTACTGAAAATCAAATTCGAGTTTTCCGGATAAACATCGTTTTCCGACACTTAACCACAATCAAGAAAAGTTTGTCGGAGAAAATATTTGAGCGCGAGACAATTTTCATTTCTATGTGATTCGCTAAATGTGAAAAGGCGATTACAAAATCGTCATACAATATGCAATCGGCTCGTATGAGTCTGAGTGTAGTGGAAAATTCAATGAGAGTTATAAAGGTAGGAACGAATAATGAAAAACTTTAAATGATCTCTGCTCTGGTTGAATCAGAACATAACTTCTATGTTTCTGAACAGGACGAGTAGAAAATAGGAAAGGAATGCATTTAACATCCTGTGCACTTCAGATCACTATGCACTTCAAAATTACGGTTTATTTAATTTGTCATTTTTTGTTGTTGTTGTTGCAAAAAGAAACTCATTTCATTCGCATTTGTCTTGATTACAAATCGTATTACTTTCCCAGCCAGCCTTTTCTACAATGCTTCTCTTTAAAATGTCATATTAGATGACTCTAAAAATTAAAAACTAAAAATGAATTTTTGACGCCATCTCTTAAAGGTTTTTTTTATTAAAGAGAATTGATGAAAAATTAAATGAAAAATTGAAAGATGAAAATTTTGTAAATATCTAATAACTAGTTTTAGAATACCAGAAAATTTGAATGAAAAATAAAAATAAAATTCCTTAAGTCTTTATATTATCATGATGAATTTGTATTAATTAGAGAGTATTTATTGATTAATTACAGACACTAATTGGTATTAATCCATTGGCGTTTCATTTACTCATTACTTATCTTATCTTCAACTGAATTGTGAAGGTCGGAAACAAGAAAATTGGTTTAGGTTCAAAAAGTTCAAAAGAGATTTTTGGTGTGTTTATTGACTTCGGCTTCGCCACAGATCACCAAAATTCACAATGAAACCATTGTTTTCAACTTTTTTTCGCTTCTCATATTACAAAACTTGGGATAAAAATAAAAAGTCACATTGTTGATGCGAAGCACACCCGAAAACTTCACACAAAAAAGTGGACTTTTCAAATTTTTAATCCCTTGTCAAATATCATGTAAATAACTTCTGATTGTGTGGTCGGTTTTACTTCGAAAAGTTTTAAGTTGTGCCTACCCTGGCTTGACGACTACCCCGAATATATAGCAAAAAGCATGTTCGAAACTGCAAAACTGCTTGCCGTCTATTACGGGATAATAGTAGATTACTGTACCAGTGAAGGAATTTGATATCTCGTATTCAGATGAGTAAAAGTATCCGAGGGCGTCAGCCCGAGGTACGTTTACTCATCGTGATACGAGATATCAAATTCATTCACGTGTACAGTATGACGTTTTACTTTACGAGCGAGGGAAAGACATTTCACTAGTGAGGAAATGGCCACATTCCCTCACTAGTAAAGTAAAATCTTTTACTCTTCTTGAGAAACACTGTTTGCAAACAATTGAAAAATCTTTACTACACTTGTATCTCTGGCATGCATCATTCTGAATGGAAATAATGTTGAGTGCATTTAAAATTAAACCAATTAAATTTTCGACAAAAAAGAAAGTTTAGGATTATAGGTCTGTACCGTTTCACATACAAATAAAAAAAAGCTCTGACAAGCAAGTGGTGTACCTTAAACCGAATGAAGTAACAGATTTTGTATAAAGACTAGTTGATCGGCTCGACAAAAGGCAAGAAGTTGAATCAATAATTTGGTCTTCGTTTCCACATTACAAAAAAGCTTGTATCGAAAATAGCTACTTCATAGTTACATGACAAAATAGAGATCATTTAGAACACAAAGAGTACTTTCGGTTTTCAAATATATTCCTTTCGTAACTCAACACTCGTTTCGGGTTCAATAGAATTCGATGGCAGAACGAAACATTTCTATTATTTTGTTTGATGATCGGGTTATCGCCGTATAATGTAATGTGAGTTTGTCGACAGCAGTGTTCGTATTTTTGGCTGAATGTTTTATTTTCTATATTTTTACCGATTACGAGATAATTATCCGATTTAAAATAAGATGCAGGTAAGACTTTGCAATGGAGTGTTCCCAGCACCACGCAGTCGTAGCAATATTTTTATCACTTCCCGGAGATCGGAACTTCTCAGTCTCGTTTCATGGTTTTCGACCATTGTTTCTGACAGGTTCTTCCCAATTTACGTACTCAACAATTGGACGAAGAAACAAAATCAAGTTTCGATGTATCGCTCTGCCTGGAACCACCTAGTTTACAAGCAGAACTTAATCGATTTAAGGAGATTCAAAAACATCCACAGCTGCTGCTGCAAACACTTTTTCAGATGGAAAATCAAAAGCCACGGCAGGTGATTCAGAGCTATTCCCTGCAATGACCTCCAACAGATGATTTTTAGATTTTCTTCAAGGTGGAAGATCTAAGGTTGCCAATCAAGAAAAACGAACATGAAGCGATCGAAATTGTTGCCAACAAGAATCACAATGAATCAAATTCGTTAGTCTGTTACATTTGTGGCAACTTGCTTCGTAGGAGTAGCATGTACGCTCATTTAAAAGGTCACAACGGATGTACTTATGCGTGTACCATTGACCAGTGCAGTTCTGTCTACAAATCGAAACAAAGTTTGACGAAACACCAACTTGTTCACCGTTAGTACTTACAATTATTCTCTCACTCTCTCGAGCGCTAAACTGACTCTTTCTTTCGGATACATAGACTTGAAGAGGACAACTAATAGTGGAAAAAATGAACGCCGGATATCATCGGCTGATCAAGTTGAGAATGGTAAGCGTTTTGATCGTCCCAGAAATTTACTTGAGACCAAAAAAATTCTCTCTTCAAAGGCAAGAAATCACACATTTGTGTGCGGGAAGTGTTTTCTATCAAAATCTGCGATTTTGGAGCATATAAGAATACACACTGGTCAGAATTTACTTTCTTGAATATATTCGGTGGGCAGCTTTCGACACAACGTTTAATACGTATGGAGAAACCCACAAACTGTCGAATGGGATTAATTCAGTATCCACCAAAGACTGTGTGTCGATAGCTAATTCCTACCGACAGTAGCTCCCAACCTGATGAAACAATTTCTTTCTATCATTCAGGTGGAAAACCGGAAAGATGTCGCCTTTGTTACAGAACATTTCGACAGAAATGCGCTTTAAGAAATCACTCAAGGACCTGTCTCCGTAAGTATCTATAGTACTTTCACTCGCTTAAATAAATTATTTTCTTTTCTCTATCGGAAAGACGCTGCCACATTCTCTATTAAGCCGAAATGAGCGCTCCAAACGGCACACACGTTGAATTTACCAGAGTGTTTTTTTAGGATTTATTACGATCCACTTGCGAGATCATTTTTTTGCGAACTCGTTTTGGTGATGTCGGTTGAATTATTATTCGAAGTTTATGTTTTACGTGTTGATGTAAGTCTTTTTATGTTTTAAGAATTTATGTTTTTCCTCAAGTAGGATGAAGAAAATTTTGTCGCTTAGCGAAATGTTTGCTCGTTGAAGCTTTCAATTTCAGTTCAAAAAGTGTGTGCGTGAATTTATGGTTTTATTCCAATGTAGTTTTATTAAACAATTTTTAAATGAAATATTTCCAAATAAAGTTGTTAAAGTCGAAAAACGTATTTTAAAAGTTGTTGAATATAAAAGTCGGACATTTCGACAGTCCAGTCGGTAAGGTCAGAACGTTTACCGAAAGGGTTGGGCAAATCGAGTGGTTGGAGATTGTTGGGGGCATTGAAAATATAGGTTCTAGAAGAAGAGACAAAATTTTCGGCCGCTCTCGGCTCCGCCTCGCCTCTTCAAAGTTCAAGTGCAGAGGTGTCTTTGTCGAGTGATTTCTCCGGCTGTGTGACACGTAGGATACCTTGTGATAGCTCAAATGAAAGGTGAAAGTCCAAAGTTTATTTTGGCCTGAAAAATTTTCCGCGATTTTCCTAGAGATTTTTCAGTTTTTCTCGAAAGTTGACTCTCATTTTTAAGTTTAAAGTTAAATATTTTTTCAAACGAAATTTTTGGATTAAAACTTTGTTCGGCAATAATGATCTACGTTTCTTTCTGCACAATTAAAAAAAAAAATCTGATTTTCTAACTTTTTTAAATGCGAATCTACATGCAATTTTCCACCCATTTTCGAGGATTATTTTACATATACATGTTTTTTGTGTTATTTGTGTTGAGTTCTGTGCGTCAGTGAGTGGCGTGTGATAGCTTAAATTAATGGTATTGGTCTCGAGTATCGTTTAGCATGCCAGGGATTTTCCAGTTTTCCGATTTTCATACGATTTTTCCGAGTTTTCCCTAAAATATATTACAAATTTGAATATTTTGCTTGAAAATCAAATATTTTCAACCGGATTTTTCTGATTCTTTTTATTTAGAAGGTCATATTGGATCTTATTAAAAACAAAATATTTTACAAAAAATACTTAGTTTTGGGACGAAAATGCAGTACACATTTGGTTTTTTCGCAAATTGTCCTCTCGACACTTTGAAAATTTATTCTGACATAGGTCTACTCTGCCGTAATTTTTAACAAAAACAATGTTTTAACAAAAAAAGAAATGTTCGCAGTTTTGATATAAAGTTTTTTTTCTCTTTCATAACCTTACACCTCTTTCACCTTAGACTAATCATACTATAATTACTCTAAGTTTCACACGCTTGTTTTTCTTCCAAATTACGGCAGTACTCTGTAAAACATTGTAATGACGAGAAACCCAATACAGGTTTCTTATTGGAATTATTGAAAATTTCCTTGAATTTGCTTATGTTCAAAGGGTGTAAAATACCACCATTGGGACGCATCGAACAGCGATGCGGGTCAAGTTTTTGTTTTCATAGTTCAGGAACTATTTTCCTTAAGAAGCCGGTTCCTTCCCCTTCAAAACGATAGCACACACGATTTGTCTAAGGGCGCGTACAGAAATTGTATCAGTTAATTATGTTCTTCAGGTTTATGTTTAACTCAGCGTATTCTCTGAGCGACGAAAAAATATAATTTCTGTACGCGCTCTAAAAACTGGATTTTTAGCGACGCTAAGAGTGAGCTAATACGGGATATTCGCTTCCAGAATAGATGGCCAAGATATTACCTCTTCTCTATGAAAAAGTAACGACCAGTCTTAAAATTGGATTCGTGATTGTTCAAAAACATCAAACAAGAATCACATTTTTGGGAACTGAATCCATTCTGGTAGTGAGTAGCCAGCCCATTCACTCTTAGCATCGCTAAAAATCCAGTTTTTAGCCAAATCGTGTGTGGTATCGTTTTGAAGGGGAAGGAAACTTCTTTGTACGGCTGTTTAGCAGGCAGTCACAATTTAGTTTCATGATTCACACAAGACTTTCACTATGCAGACACAATAATCTTCCACAGATTTTAATCACTCCAGAACCATTGGATGTAGTGCTTTGAGAAGTTAGACTATTTGTCAACTGAATGACTATGGTAATGGTATGCAACTCGGTGATAAATGTCAGACTTGGTCCGCGGCCTCAAGTGACAATTTACACATCCAGTGCCTAAAAAGCATTTATCACTCGGTTGCATAAATAACTATTCTGTTGTGTGAAAGGATGCTTCACAATTTAACAACGAAATATAATTTTCCAATATAAATTAGGTGAAATAATTGATATTATTGATTGTGTGCCAGCGCATATTAATATTCGGGTTATGTGTAAGCAGTGGATGAAATTTCACATTTCATATGAACTTGGAAGAGTCCTATGAACAAAAGTTAATTGCTTCACAGGAAAATAGAGCGCAAAAAAATTGTGGCCAGCCGAAGTTTTCAGAGAGATGGTAATATGACGGCTGGGACGCCGTTTCGACGGATAGAGGTAACATCTGGACCTTTTCTATAGAACGAATGAAATGTCAAAAATGGCCGACTATTTGCCAAATTGGTCGGTTGTTTACAAAATAATTAATTTGTGACTATAATGATTTGAGAAACAGAATATGGAAATACTTTTGCAGCGGTGTCAAAACTAATGAAATAAAAATAATTTCCAAGCTACTTTCGTATTATCCGAAATATATTGTGTACGAATACTGTATCTGATTAACAGATTTATTTTTTTACGTTCGTTCTGATGGTTACAAGGATTATTTTATAGCAATTTATTTCGTTGAAATTGGTGATGTTGAAAATAATTTTAAAATTTGTGGTTATGTTGGTAATTTGGTCGCATAGCATTCAATTGTTTGAAGAAGTGGTCGAGATGTTCCCTCTATCCGTCGAAACGGCGTCCCAGCCGTCATATTAGCATCTATCTGGAAGTTTCCTATAATATATTTCTTGACAGTTTGGCTGTTCATATGAATCACGTATGGTCCCAGGTTTGTTCCAAATAACTGTAAACACGAAGTTTGACAACCGAACAATGACGACTTTGATCCAAATGGACATAACCTGCACGATTTTTCATATATATTATATACAAATGTTGATGAGGTTATGTCCATTTGGATCAAATTTGACAGAAGTTTGACAATTTGTACGACCTTAACCCATTAAATCATTCAATTATTAAGAAAACTTGACAGTTTACATCTAATTTGTTGGTAAATTTTTTTGACAATTAATCACAATATTTCATTCAATACATTGTACATCGTAAGTTCACCAATCCACACAATTAGGCCGAAGTTGAAGATGTGTGTGAACTATCTGCAAATCTGCGAATTTTTAACCTCCGATTTTTTGTGGTGAAAACATTTTTTTGTGATAGCTCGAGATACACATGTTTCTAACAGACCTTCATAAAAAGTATAATCATCGGTAAGGGACACCCGTTCTGGACTTATGACTCAAAATATGGTCAATGTTTGGACAGTCCGCTGGCTTGCAACAGAACTTTTCCGCGAACTGACCATAGAGTTTTGTAGTTGGACTTATCCTCTTTCGTTCCATGTATCATAAACCCCAGAAAAATTGTGTTGCAAGCCATAAAGTTAGTTGAAGTAAAATCTCTGCCCAGTAGACTCATATTTTTCAGTGTTTCCAACTTGTTTTTGGTCTTCAAACAGGATGGAGCGATAATAAACGAAATCAAAATTGCATGATCAACCCGAAAATGGGAAATTAACCGAAAAAGTAAAGGATACCTGTTTCTCAGAATCGAACGACGATTCAAACGAGCTATAGCTTGCCTGGATCGCCGAACCATTGTATTTATTTTCACCAAAATTGGTTCAAGTTTTGGCGATGTCACTCTTAAACAGTTTCGATGATAGCTCTGTTCTCACATTCGCACATCAAGGTCGATTAGTCTTAATAGTAATTTATGCAACCGAGTGATAAATGCTTTCTTAGGCACTAGATGTGTAAATTGTCACTCGAGGCCCTATTTCTACCCTATTTCGTGATATAGATCTAGATTTTCAAGCAAAATGGTTTTTTCTAAATTGTTGTCCCATTTTAAAATCTACAGAGAGGAATGTCAGCAAAATTTGACGTCGGTGATGAAGTAACAATTGACGGAACCGAGTGTAAGATCGTTAAAATTGTTGCGAATGGTGATGCGCTGACACCGTTGTATCTCGTGCAAGACAAGAAGCATAATCATTTCACATATCACGGAGAGGACAACATGTCAATTACTTCAGGTTTGGAGTGTTCGTTCATAAATTCATCTGGAAAAATTACTAATTCGTTATTCATATATGCAGGGTCATATAATGCCAAAGATGATTCTGATGGTCCAAGTCGCAAGCGAATCAAGAACGGTTCGTCAATTGGTTCAAACCAGTCAAATAGTTCAGCCCTGTCAGAAAAAGCTGGTCCATCGACGAATGCCACAGATTCAATATTAAATTCATTTCGAGAAGTCATGTGCAATCCGATATAAGAAGCGCGTTCAACAAATTTTTCGAACGTGACTTTGGTCATCAGGATGATGACGACGTGAAGGACCTGGTACGAATGGATTGGGGTGAAAACATTGGAGGCGAAGTTTATACTACATGGGCAAAACTGATATCAGATTCACATCAATTCGAGTTGACGCAGTCAGAGGCGTCCGTAGATGCATTTGTAACCACACTGCTTGGTATATTTAAGTGGAAACCATTGTCGTCAAAAGTAACCCTAAAACTTGGCAAAGTCGATATGTTGTCTTATGTTGGTAATGAACAGACAGTCATGAATTGCGCTATAGAAAACAAAGGAGCAGCTCCGTTCAGTATACACCATAGTCAAGTGTCGCAATCAATTGGCTGCGTATATTGTATCAATGGGTATTGAAAACGCTTATGTACTCGACGTAATGTATAGGAAAAAATTTTGCACACAGAAGTTGCTGGGTATTTTGCATATCGGATTAACTCCGATATTTTATAAAGCGGAAATAACTGATCAGTATCTGGACTCTATTAAGACACTATATTCGAGAACCGATACCGCGTCTAAAACATCATCAATTCCCGAATTAGTTATCCAAGAATTTGCTCCAATACATCCGTATACAGATAGAGAAATAATGCGATCCCAGTCATCACGGTCGACTATCTTTAAATGCTATAAAGCTTTTGAGATGCTCGCCGATGAATATGGCAACGAAAAATTGAAACAAATGTGCGAATAAATCACGAGCTAAACTCAATATTGTGACCATGATAATTTATTGAAATTGAAATTTTTTTTTACTAAATCATTAAACGAATGTCAAAGTTTCGGTGTGTTTCGTTCTGGCTTTTTAGACCCGTACGAAGTACTGGGGTCTTATAGGTTTACGCATACGTTTGTAACACGTCGAATTGGACTCCCTGAGTAAGGGGAAACCTATTGTGGTTGTACATCGATGCCAAATCAGCGAAAAAAAAATGTCCGTCTGTCTGTCCGCACGATAACTTGAGTAAAACGCATCCGATTTTGAAAATTCTTTTTTTTCCCGTTTGGTAATGTCAAAAGACAGGCTAAGTTCGAAGATGAGTGATTTTGGATCGACCCCTCCCGAGCTGTGGCCCAATAAGTGCTTTATGGTTTTTCGAAGATATCTCCGGACATTTAAACGTTAAACTTGTAAGTGATACGTCAAATAAAAGGTATTTTTGTGCCTTACGATCATAATTCGACGTATTTAGGCACTGCACCTACGATCGAAAGTTCAATTATTCAGTACTTCTCAGAGAGACGTATTTGCGGCCGTAAAAGTAACTTTCACGGACGCTCTCTCCGGTTGACAATGGACTAGTCCTGAAAAATTCCACTTTTCATCCCTCGTAACGAAAAATACTATTACAATACCGATCGACAAAAAAAAGTTTATGGAAATCGGATGACCGACTCGCGAGTTAGACCCCTTGAAATGAAACAGGCACAGGACGGCAAGCAGTTTTGCTTCTAGGTCGGCCACATTTGAACATATTTCGTCCATTTTAGCTTTATTCGATAGGTATTGACCGTACCAATCAGGGAAAAAAAGTTTTTCAAATTATGTTCTCCGGAGCGTGAGCTAGGTCTCTTGAAGTGAGCTCGGAAGTACAGTGAACGTGGTGTATTTTGACAATATCTCGAGTAAATTTTGACCGAATTTCATGATTTTTTTTTGTTTCAAAGGTATAATAAATGTGAAGCGTCAGTACTATTTCCGGTCGCCTAACAAAATGGCTGCCGGCGGCCATATTGGATTTTATTAAAAGTGATATATCTTGGGAAAAATGGTACTTAGAGAGTTTCTGTTAACATGGAAATAATTTGTTATGTGTGTGAGGTTTCAGGGATTCCATATATGGACATCTATATATACCTATATACAGCTATATTGAGCTATATACAGGCATATAGAGCTATATAATAGCATATTCCTCTGTGAAATGTTTATTTATAGGAAAATATAGGTAAATATAGCGGTATATAGCTGTTTAAATAGGAATTTAAGAAATTTGACTTCGTACGGGGCTGTCTATATTGCCTTCGGCAATTTTTTTGTGTATGATAACAAGGCAAAGAGTGGATAATGTAAGTAATTTTAAAGGGAGAATAGTCTTTCCTCAGAGAAGGAAATGAAGTAAGAGAAATGAAGAGTTTCACATTAAAGGCTTTTGATACGAATAGGTGTTTCGTACGGGTCGGCGTTAGCTATGTTTTTAGTTAGGTATTAAAATAGGAAAAGGACACCCCACACACATAACCAATTACTCCACTGTTAACAGAAGCTCTCTAAGTACCATTTTCCCCAAGATACATCACTTTTACTAAAATCCAATATGGCCGCCGGTAGCCATTTTGTTAGGAGACCGGAAGTAGTTCTGACGATTTACATTCGTTAACACCTTTCAATCAAAAAAAAATTCATGAAATTCGGTCAAAATTTACTTGAGATATTGTCAAAATACACCACGTTCACTGTACTCCCGAGTAGCCGGATATGAGCTTACTCCAAGGGACCTAGCTCACGCTCCGGTGAACTAAATTTCATAAACTTTTTTCCCCTGATTGGTATACGTTCAATGTCTATCTAATAAAGCAAAAACAGTCGAAATCCGTTCAAATTTACCTGGTTCACATCATGGGTCGGTCATCCAACTTCCATAATCCGGCCATTGGCCGCGTTAATCAGTTTAATTCCTTTCGTTTTATGTATCGCGTAATGTTTCGTTCGAATATCATTTGTTGCGCAAGGAGACCGTTAACTCGAGGCATTCATTTATTGTTGTCGTCGCTGTCGGTAACACATGGATTAAGAGACATCTTACAAAAAAAATCGTTTAATATTGATAAAAAATTCTCTAACTTAACAATATCATGGTCTAAGTCTATTGTGATGTTGAATCCTTAACACTTAGTTCTCATATACACTTAAAAGTGGATGATTTTACTGTTTAATTGTAAGTCCTTAGTACGGGCATCTACATCATAGTCATATCAATTGGAGAAAATTATCGATAAAGAGTTCGCTCACCAAGCGTCCCCTCAGACACAAATAATAATTCTAAATCAAAAAGAAAACGACCGGCCGTTAGATCTGATCCAACCGACCGTCGGATAACGAACAAAAAAATGTTTTTTATTGCCTCGGATTAATATACTGAAATGGGGTGGGTTTTGTGTGCGTTGACTCTCATGGAATGTATGCTCAGTCATTATAATAGAGAAGATTCAACCTGATGTTACGGGTCGGCTGCCACATCGTTGCCATTATTCTTTTGCCGAAATTTCGTTGAATATTTGTAAAAGTCAGACATTTCGAATGGCTTTGACTCTTCTTTGTACGGCTGAAATTTAGCCGGATGAACGACAGTCATGTTCTTGGGCGATTCAACTTCGATATTGGTCGGATTGATCAGCAAATTGGTCGATGTTGACGATGCACTCGATGCTGTTCGTCGTAATTGCATATTTTTCTACTTAATTTCTCCTTTTACAAAGTGCGATATGATAAAAATGTGTCCGAATTATCTTTTTAAAAAGTGTGATCAATGTGTCTATGTTCACGCCGTGTGCCAGATTGCCCTACGCCTTTCAATGCGTTTTAAGCGCTCTCAGTACGTTAAAAGGTGAGCCGCCATATTTTTTGTACTGGAATATTTGGATGTGTACGATGTGTACTATACGAAAATAACACTCTTGGCTTTCGTAAATTTTGACATTCGAAATTTACAGTGTTTTACATTCGAAAAGTAGTATCAAGTCACGATTGTATTAGAAAGTAATTCAATTAATTGAGCGGTAGACGTCCGATTATTGCTGATAAAGTTCTGTAAGTTCATCATTTTATAATACAAATGTTTGTTTTTGTGGTGTAGAGTGTGGTGTGGTGGAGTTGGGGGAATCGATAATAATTATTTGCACAGTGGCTCGTCATTAACGATGGGAACACTGTGAAAATTATTAACGATTCACACAACTCCCTGTTTTTGATACCCCCAATTTAAACTCATCAATGTTTACACAGGAAAAAATGAGCGGATCGGATTCTGGTAAGGAGGAATCCATTGATTCAAAACCACCGACCGCAGTTCCGAGCCTCGATTCGGGGGAAGAATGTTTGCTTGACCTTGCGTTGAAAGAAGATTCTGTTCAAAAAGCACTGGATATGGTCGTGTCCTGCTTCCCATTAACTAGTAAACCAATTCCTGAAGTACCCGTATCGCCAAGGCAGCAAGAGCCAACAGCCTCACCAGCTTCATTAAGTCCCAAGCCGGGCCCGTCACGGTTGTTAACAGATGCCGAGGTAATTGATAAAGTTTATATCAACTGTCAAAGAGTCTTACCTGGATTATGTACACACCCCATAAATTCACATTCGGCACAAAATTTTAAAACATTTGTGTGTACAAATGTAACATTGAAAAGGTCACAACGGGTCTGAAAAGAAAACGTGGAGGGAAGGACCTGTGAGTAGAGTGTACAGAGTAATTTGTTGGATTTCCTCCAGAGTGTTGCGACCTTGGAGGATTTGGGTCATTGAGGTTCGCAAAAGGGGTTGAGTCGAACGAATTGAAATTCCCAAAAATAAGTGACGGTGGCTGAACGGATCTTCTAAGACCGAGTGAATCAAAAATGAAAATTTGACTGAATGTAGAGTAGATCCAGTGAAAATTAATTAACATTAGGGGTCTCAACGATGCTGAATAGAGTAGGACAACTGTGAGGTCTTATAAATATGGAGTTATGAGTCAGTCCAGGTGACATTATGGAGAATGGTGGTTTTGTGGTTTTTCTCAAACTTCTATGTGCTGTTGGTCGATTTGAACGCCCGTAATGACAAATGACAGTAAATTGATTTTTGTTCGACAAATAAATTCGATTCGAATGATCGGCGGTAAATACGATTCTCGCGCGAACTGAATATCCAAGAAAAAGATTGCCCTTTACTCAATTGTTAATTGCGGCGCAGCTTTTAGGCAGAGAATTTTTCGTTTATTTTTCTTCTTCATCTTCCTTAGTTTGCTGTGAAAGAACTTTTGATTTGTAAATTTATCGATCAATACTCACAAACACCATCGACTGGTTCCAACAATGCAACAACAACTCACAATATGTGCCAGCGCACTCCAATTCCAAATTTCACATCTGAAATCAGTCGACAGAACCAAAGATTAGATGAATTGTTTGAAAGATACTCACTTTTCGGTTTGGCCGGTATCAGTTTGATGCCCGGTTTCTCCACTGCCAACGATGTGTCGATTTTCAGCTTCTTTTCCGGTACCACTGCATCCTTCTTTTCGGGCGGCGGTGATGGTCGTTTTGTTACCGTTGTACCCGGTATTGATGCACCAGCGGTTGGCTGAGACGATGGACGCTGTAAGCCACGTCTGCTTGGCGGTGGCGGTGCTTCTTCGGCCAGTCCGTGACTGCGGAATTTGGAGTTGAATGTTTTGACGGTTTTCGGCAGATTTTCGGTGTCTTTTTTGACCTCGATTGATATTGATGACTTTTTCGATGGTCCACTTTCTTTTCTTTTTTCTTTCGCTTCTTTCGACTCCTTGACATCACCCGATTCTTTCGCAGTTTCTTTGCTGTTTCTCCGTTCCTTATCATCAGATTTGGATTTCTCTTTCACTGTCTCACCCTTCGCCTTTTCCGTTTTTTTTATTCGCTTCGACTTTGTCTTGTTCTTTTTTTTCGACGCTTTCTTGCTTAACTTTGTCTTTGATTTGTTTCTTACCATCGACCGTAGCAATTTTCAATTTGGCAATCGGCTCTGACTTTACCTTGACTTCGTCTTCGTTCTTGATCTTAGTATTTAGTTCGCTCTTGACTTTTGCCACCCTCCTTCGATAGACCTTTGACCAATTTCGGTGCCGAGTTCGACTCTACTTTTCATCTTTCAAAATACTATTCTTACATATAGTAACTAAATTGAAAATCGTTTTTAGGTCCAGCGCAAACGCAAATTCTATGAAACCGATTTTTCTATTGAAGAAATAGACTTCATAAATATCATGATCGAAGAGAGAAGAAAAAAGAACAAGGTATTCATAAAATTTAATCATTTTAATATTAGGAAATAACTTAAAACGAGGTGATCTTCACAAACAGTTTTGACATGCATTTACTAGGCCCCATCTTTTGGATGGGTTAGATCCCTTGACTGACCGACTAATTTTCTCAAGAAGATTTTTGTACTTATATGAGAAATTCCAGCATTTGACCATATACTGGCTCATACGTATTGTCAGTACTTAATAGGCATCAATGCTTTGCTGAAAAGTATACATTTTGGTGATTTTTAAATACTGTCTTTTGATGATATTGTAGAGAGAGATTGTATGTCTATCTACAATAAAACACTAGATGTGTCTTCGGCCGAAGCCGGGAATGGAATGAATTGTATTTCGAATGAACTCAAATCAATTCAATGGCAATCTTTGATGAATGCATATTGTGGAATCACCACAATACTTCCCCCGTTGGAAAAACTTTGAACGGTCCGTTTTGATTCTGATGGTCTGGTTCAATTCACTCGTGAGCATGAACATTTGTTTTGAGGGTTGAGCAGGATTTTCCATGGTATTGTGGTTGCAGCAGCTAACGTCTAATGCTGGCAGGCACCGCAGTAGGGTGGTTTGATTGTTGAGTGCTCCAAATCGTATGGGTCCAAAACGATGCATGTGACGAATGTTTATTTGTTTATTCCCACAGACTCAAGAAGTTGCTTTAAGCAAGTTCAAGTTTGAAAGAGAATATATTTGAATTTTAAAGAAATTCCCTTTAAGTTTTTAGCTAGTATTGATGTGTTGTCAGGACTAGGAAAATACATAATTTTAATCTTGATTAGTGAGTTGACTGTAATTTAAGAGTCTTCACGTAAATGGACTAAGATATTGGAATATTAGTCGATTTGTAATCTAGTTTTCAGTATGATGAAAAGTAGGTTGACAAGAATTTAGGGTGTTTGAAATTTTGATTTTATTGGAAAATTAATTTGCAATACAGTTTGTGTAGAGTGATACGTAGTTCAGTCAGTTCAGTCTACGAATTGTTCTTGAGTTGTTGTTTAAAATGGTTTAACAGTTTTGATATAATTTGACTGATCTGCAATTTCGTCGAGGTTTTAGCCTCGATGCAGACTAGAGTGAATTGACTTAAAGGGTGAATCCACTGTAGGTTTTGGATTTTTTTTAGTTTGTGGAAAGAGATGTAAATGTTTCCAAGTTGTACTGCTCTGAGCAAGGCTCTGAGTTGCATAGAAGACACGTCTATGTGCGAAATAAAAGGAATGCAGTAAAATACATTTTATTTCGACTGATATCGTGATGTTGGATCCGGGTTGTGTGATATCAGATTCTTGTTGTTTGGCAACACTTTAGAGAATTTCTTTAGTGGTGACAAAGGTCTTTGTACAAGTTTCTGAGACTTGTAGAATGTTAAATCATTTCTGATTTAAATGAACAATCGGATGATAGGATTGTTGGTTGTCAAGTGTACGATTACGTCCGTAACTTGAGTTCAAAAACTATTGGCTATTCCTTTGTAGCAGTTCTGTGTCGAAACTGGTAAGGATTAGTGAGCAATATTTTTGAATGGAAAAGAAATGTCTAGTCAAACATGTCTAGTCATATAGAATTCTTTTAAAAAAATCCTCTACAAAATTTATTGTCCTGCGCAACGTGACGGGGTATAAGTTCTAACAGTACGTCGTTAGTGACTTTCCGAAATAATGTTTAACAGAGTGAAATTAAGTAGAGTAGCAGAGTGATCAAATGTTATGATAGCACCCGTCCTCGTTAGAAAACAATTGCCGACTAGTATTTGACTAGCGATTTTGACTAAAAGCTCTATACCTTAACTTTCCATGAATGACGCAAATCTTTTATGTTTGGTGATTCGAATTCGAAAGGTTGATTTGGTTGAGGTTTTTGTTTGCTAAAGTAGTACTGAAATTTTGAAAAGGAACTACATAAAGTTCGTTTGAATAAATTTTGAAAATTTTACTGAAATGATCTGATTGAACTCCGAATGAGTCGTTCCTACACAGCATTACCTGGAACTAGCGGAACTAGACAACCAATTTATTCAGTGAGTCGAATAAATTGGGGAAGGCAACCAAATACTTTAGTTTTAAAATTTTAAATACATTCTGAACGAAATGTAGTTGTAGAAAACAATGTGCAAGTATTTTGCAGATTTAAAATTTATATGAAGATTGACTTGTGGAACTGTACGCGTGTAGTAAGGGTACTAGAGGCGCAGTGACAACTTTTGTGTTGGTCTGAATTGCTTAATCATAACTTAAAGATAAAACTTAAGTCTAAATTTACTTTCGTGCTTATCGTTGAGTTTTTTCTTAAAAAACGATTTAAATTTTGAGTTGTCAACATTCAAGTGATCTACTTTGGGTCACAGCAAAGTGATTTGAGTGTAGAGTGAATGTGATGTACGTCATGTCTTAGACTAAGTGATTTGCACGTAGTCAGGTAGCGACGTTGAGATACTTCTGGTTAGACAAAATTCTGACAGCTAAGTGTACGTGTAAGTCTGGTTGCGAAGTATGTTTGGTGTTGAGAGTAAAAGTGTGAATGTGTTGAATCACTTTGCTTTTAGTCCATTAACATTTATTTGGTTGGTTCAGGGCAATATATTGATATTGTTGACCAAAAGTTGTAAATTTTATTTGTTTTTGCAAATAAAACTTAGTTGTGCCATGTGTGACGACTGTGGTTCCTTTTTTTTTTTAAAAAAAAGCGAATCCATGCAGTCCATGTTGAAACATGCAAATTATAACCTTGCTGATTAGCTAAAGTGTTTAATAATTTGGTCGTGGTATGGGCTTAATTTGTGTAAAGGAATGTTCCTTTAAACAATACCAATAATTTTACCATGTTGGAATGTTCAAGATGGTTAAAATGTTAACAGACAAGTGAAATTTATTTTGAGGCAATAAACCTGAAAATTAAAGTTCATGTTGGTTAAGTGATTGCCGGACTTGAAATTTGTTCAATGTCGGGGTCACCAATTTGTAGAGAGAGATTGTATGTCTATCTACAATAAAACACTAGATGTGTCTTCGGCCGAAGCCGGGAATGGAATGAATTGTATTTCGAATGAACTCTGTATATAAAGGGAATGCAAAGGCAACATGATGCAAATCAATTCAATGGCAATCTTTGATGAATGCATATTGTGGAATCACCACAATATCTTTCCACCAGAATCATTTTTCAAGTACGTACGACCGCAATAACGACCACGAATGTGTTAGCTTTCAACATAAAATAGATTTGGTTGTAGCAGTTTCACCAACCCTGAGAAAACTGAGAAGTTTATGAAAATTTCGTTACACTGCCCACTTTTCTCATAGCTTGTCAAGTGACTACAACCGCAAATCTACTTTCTGTTGAAAGCTAATACGTTCATGGTCGTTATTGCGGTCATGTGTTTTGAAAAAAGGATTCTGATGAAAAGATACCATCCAAAAGGCAGCACGAGATAGGCAAATATTGGCTACAGTTTTAGCTAAGCACCGATGGCTTTTAAGTTTTAGTGTCTTCTAGCAGACCCTGGAAAGAGGCAAATTTCTTGCTTACCTCTTGAATAAAAATGAAACTCGTGTGATTACGGCCCTCGCTTCGCTCTGGCCGCAAAGTTCCCACTCGTCCAAACTTTAATTGTTTTCTTATCAGCGATACCAAGGTATTACACAGAATTTTTTTATGAATAAATCCTAGGATATTACTCCAGTCAGTATATTCTATTAACGAGCTTAACCCAAAAATGTCTTTCTTAGTGTTTATAATTTTCTTTTGTGAAAAACCATTAAGAATTACTCAACTTATAACACGATAATATCACGGGACGATACAAAAATTCTTTTGGGAATATCTCTGAGATCCCCCGTTATTGCCCATCTTTGAACTTATCCTCGGTAATGGAATTCCCCGTCGAAAAAAAAAATCGAAATCCGGTGAGGATTGCGTCACGTTATTGTGTTATCTAGGAACGAGACAAAAATTCTTTTGGGAATATCTCTGAGATCCCCCAACCGTCATAGCCCATCTTCGAACTTAGCCTTCGTAATTTTATTCCCTGTCGATTAAAAAAAAGTTTTTGGAAATCCGTTGATAATTACTTCAGTTATCGTGTTATCAAGAAACGAGACAAAAATTCTTTTGGGAATATCTCTAAGATCACCCGTCCGTTACGACCCATCTTTGAACTTAAACTCAGCAATTTAATTCCCCCTCGATTAAAAAAAAGTTTTTGGAAATCCGTCGAAAACTACTCAAGTTATCGTGGAATCAAGCGACAAGACAAAAATTCTGTTGAGAATATCTCTAAGATCACCCTTCTGTTATAGTCCATCTTCGAACTTAACCTGAGGAATTTGATTCCCCGTCAAATAAAAAAAAGTTTTTGGAAATCCGTCGAAAACTACTCGAGTTATCGTGTTATCAAGGGATGAGACAAAAATTCTTTTAAGAATATCTCTAAGATCACCCGACCGTCATAGCCCATCTTCGAACTTAGCCTCAATAATTCAATTCCCCGTCGATTAAAAAAAAAGTTTTTGGAAATCCGTTGAGAATTACTCAAGTTATCGTGTTATCAAGGAATCATCAAAGTGTGACAAACATTTTCTGTATTTAAGGTTTTTGGTCATACATTCATGCATTTTCAATCATAGTAGTGAACTGAACATTGTGTGACAAACATTTTGGGGTGTTTATCATCCGTAAGACCCATGACTTTCAGTCAAGGGAATAATATTTCCACTAAAATCAACTTTCTTCAAAAGGCTACCAGTAAAATATTTTAAATTCATGTCAAAACTACTTGTCCCGGGTGAAAAAAATGGTCTCTAGAGACCTATTTTAGACCGTCTCAGATTGTTATCGCAACGGATAGAGTGACTAATTCTAAGCTAATTCGTATTGAAATGGCTCCCCTCGACAACTTGACCACGTAGCTACAGCCAGCTAAAGTCGAAAATTCGACATCTTTGAATGGTGATATGTCCAAGACCAAGAAAGTTTGAAACTCTTCGAATGGCGAATTTCACGATTTGAAAATGTCGAAATCTCGACGTTAGCTGGCTGTGGCCATGTGGTCAGATTGTCGAGGGAAGCCATTTTAACACAAATTAGCTTAGAATTGTTGCAAACTGAATGTGGTTCCTTAATTTTCACCCGGGTGGAGATCCCTTCTAGTTCAGGTGTTCAGCCGTACCGAACAATTGAGTCTGTTGGGATCAAAAGTCGGTCTTTTCCATCTGTCAAAGTGACGTTTTAAACGTCAAACTAAAAAAATATGAAAACTGGTCCCAAGTCATTAATTTTTCTTCAATTCTACTTCAGCAAAAGAATTGAAGACATTTTCTTCAGGAAAAATTAACGACTTTGGTACCAGTTTTCATATTTTTTTTTAGTTTGACGTTTAAAACGTCAATTTAACATATGAAAAAGACCTACTTTTGATCCCAACAGACTCAATTACACTATTTTTAAGTTTTTTTGTAAAAATGTACCTTTATTTTTATACGATTGTGTAGAAAACAACCCCCCCAAATATGGTTAGCTCCCCGGAATCAACCGGGTCGACAAGTCCAGTAGAAACGGCAGAAAATCCTTCCAATCCGGCCAACGAATAAAATTAATTGTGGAAAAAATTGTCTTTTTTTCTGATTACAGGGTCTATTTTTGAGAAAAGTATTTCTCAAATTTCTCAAAAATATCTCAAATTTCTCGAATTTATTTTTGAGAAATTCGAGAAATATTTTTAGAAATTCGTGAAATTTTTGAGAAATTCGAGAAATATTTTTCTCAAAAATAGACCCTGTCTGATTATGATCGTTGCAAATAACTCTTGATAAAAGCAGAATTTTTCAGGACACGACTAATCCTGAAAGATTCCACTTTTCATCCAAGTTTCTGCCGTTTCTGCTCTTTTAGTATAAGAATATAAAAACGCTGAAAATAATATTCGACATCAAAATAAATTGCAAAAATTTTTTAGCCTTTTTGTTACAATGAACAATAAATATTTTTCCATAATTTTTTACAAATATTTCGTTTGTTTTAATCCAATAAAATTAAAAATTAATCCTTTTTCAAAAATGTACGACCGCAATTCCGACCACGAATGTGTTAGCTTTCAACAGAAAATAGATTTGGTTGTAGCAGTTTGAGCAGTTTATGAAAATTTCGTTAAACTGCTCACTTTTCTCAGAGCTGGTCAAACGACTACAACCAAAACTAATTTTGATTTAAAGCTAACACATTCGTGGTCGGAATTGCGGTCGTACATTTTTCAAAAAGGAATATGATGAAAAGATATCATCAAAAATGAAATACGAGGCACACAAATGTAGGCTAAAATTTTAGCTAAGTACCGGTGCCTCTTATAAGATGCATGGATGCTTTGCTGGAAAGCATAAATTTAAGCGTTTTTAACGCTGTATTTTAGATGACTTTTGATGATGTCTTTCTAGCAGAATTGCAGAATCCTATTTCAAAAATGTAGGACCGCAATAATGACCATGAACGTGTTCGCAACTGAGCACTAAGGCTACTCTTTGTTGTAGTGGAATGATTACCTGTGAAAATTTCGGTAAACTACTGACTTTTCTCAAAACTGGTCAAACTCACTACAACCAAATTTATTTTTTATTGACAGCTGACACACTCGTGGTCGTTAAATTTTGAAAAAGGATTTTGGTGAAACATGTCATCGAAAATTAGATAAGAAACACACAAGCTGCAATTTTAGCTATGTGTCAATGTCCCTTAACTCATAACTAAGAAATAGAAGTTTTCATGAAGTTTATTGCATTTCATGAATGATGTACACACTGGTTGTTTGGACCAGCTTGAAAATGTAAGCATATTGTCAATGCTATAAATGTTAGATTAGCATTTCCAACAAAAAGCCCATGTAATGTTGAAAACGAAGTCGTCCATCGATAAAATGCTAATACTAAAATCGGTCATACGCTCTACAACAAGGGATCAATCATTCTTGAAATACACCGCATTAGTCGTAAAATGTATGAAATTTGCAATCTGTAGTTCATGTTTATTGTAAAATTAAAACTACAATGTCTTCATTAAGTCGAAATTGTATTCGAAAATTATATTTACCACTTTCGATGTATGCCCATTTTAATTTAAAATATTTATAACGCATCTTCGTATGGCCTGTTAAGAGTGTCTTTCCATCAAATGCATTTTCGATTATGACAATGACTGTCTCACTGGATGTAAACTGACTGTAGGGAAAAATAAAGATGTAAAAGCTCACGCGTATTTTTCTAAGGTTTTTATTGTCCACAATGAATGCCCCGTTCCATATTTAAGGTCAGGAACCTAAAATATTTCAATACGAATTCTGGAGAGTGAAAGTTAACCTGTTACAGACGGCAAACATATGACAAGTATCGGGTCTATGTATTACTTCCATAGATCAAAGTATGTTTAATCGGTTGATTTCAAATCTTGTACTTCAATCTTCTTAACATGAATTTTACTACATAGAGGACCGTATTACCCAGAGCTTGTCATTCTTTTTGTCGTTGTTTTCGATACCAGATGAATAACGGTATGAGACCGGTTAACAGACAAAAAAACTGAACTTAGAACTTCCGTCAATGGGTCATTAACATAGATGATGGCAAGCATATTGACAGTAAAATTATCGAGTTATTGTCAACAAATGGAAACAAAATTCTTATACTTCAGTATGTTCATCGTCAGCATGCATTAATTGTGTAAAATCGCAGTAGTAGAGATCATCTATGATTCATTTAGAACAACGATTACAAGGGCCTGAATTCAAAACCCAAAATTTGAAAATGCACTTAGGAAGTTAGGACTGCTCGTCGGTCTGTGAAGAAGTAGCATTATATTACTTTGGGTAACGTGAGATGCAATGCTGGAATAGTCTCTAAAGATTCCTGTTTCATTGAGGATTTTGACAATAAAGCGAAACACTTAAATTATGCCGCACGAGAAATGCTGAGCCTCAATGTACTGGTTGTTCGTAAAAGAAATCACCAGGGCTACTTCTTAGCTGATTACGAAGTAGACTTAAGAATTAACATGAAGACTCCCTTAGAATGCCTATCCGACATTTTGTTAATTTGATAAAAATCCGCCGTAAAACCAATTGACTTATAACGAAATTCAAACAATAATTTGAAGCGACAATAGAAGCAGCAAATGGTGAACTTTCACTCATGGTCATGGTACCGAAAATATGCGATGAATGACAGTCCAGTTCAATAGAATTTACAAAGGAAAGGCGACAAAACAGAACCGTAGGGTTCGCTAGTATATATTTATGGGTGTTATGTGTTCAATTCAAAGGCTATGATAGTTTGAACCGAAAACCAAATAAATGAAATTTGTTAACGCAATCCTAAAATATATGTTAAATGGTTCGGTGTTTGAATAAAAAGTGATTTAAGATTTTCTTTTTTGTTTTAACTCTCGCTTTAGCTTTATTCGTTCGAAAGGAGTGTCTTGTGGGATTTAAATTTTGGTATTTCTCTTTCCGAAACATTCTGTACAAATTTCTGGTGATGTTTGCCTGAGAACAATGCACAAAGACCACAAATAAATATTTGTTTGAATACCAATGTTCTCTGGATAGAATTGAATTCGATCGAGCGGTAGCTGAGGTAATTTATTATAAAATAAAACAGGAAAACTATTTACAGAAACAAGATGCAAAGCCAATAACTGGATTTCGTTCGACTATTTTCGTCATAAATGGTAGGATGGATGAGGAAGCAATTTTTAAAGGATGTGGTGGATGTTAATTACTACAACAAGAGACTCCTTTTCGGATGTAAACTTGCGACTGAGCTAATTTAGAAGCAATTAAGATCACACAGGAATCTCTCAAAATTCATCTTATCTCTCTATTTCCTTCGTTAGTATAAATTGACTGAATAAAACCTAGTGAGTGAGTTCCCGTGTGATCCGGCAGTGGCTTCTGAGTAACCAATCATCGAATATATGAACATAATTTTCTAAAAACTTAAATTTGTTTTGAACGATAAAAACTGAAACAAAAACCTTGTCGTAATTTCGCTTTAAGCGGTTCCTCCAAATTGGGATCAATTTCTAATCCTTCGACTTCATCAACGGTAAGATTGCGACGTTTCACTTTAAAAACGGAAAAATTTCAATTTGTGAAAATTATACAAAAATCTGTGTAGTCAACCACGGTTTCCCTGAACAAGGAAGAAGTTTTATGGACCCAAAAATTGATTACGGATTTGAATAGAGGACTACTAGAGGAGCTCAGAACCGTGCTCAGTGAAATGGCCCACGTTGCTTCCCCGAACAACTTTTTTTTTTGTTTAAGTTGTGACCCCCCTTGAAAAATACCTCATTTAAATAATTGAGAAATCGCGTTTTTATGCAGTAAACTGGTTAGTATTTCATAGTTGCACCTTCCAGCTATACCAGCTAGACTCATTGAAGTTGAAAAATGACGATCTTTGAAAGGTTCTACAGGTGTGGATACTTGAGTCACAGAGGTGGTAATTAGTTGTACAAGTAGAGGGACATTAGCTCTACCAATGTACAAAAAATTACTTTTTGAAAATTGTTTCCATAGCAACTTTATAGTGGTTCAAAATTTTTCTCTCATTTTTGGCCAAAGTTGTGAACCTCAACAACACCTAAGTCACACTCATGTTATTTTTTCGCAGCCAAACTGCTTAATTTTGTTTTGCTGCTAGTCTCAGCGTTCCAACAACACCCCACTTGCTATATCTCTGGTCAACAGTGAAGTTCTATTGAGCGCCTAAGTTAGGTAAGTCCATCTACGACGAAATTTTAAGCATGACCTCAGAAAAGCTTTCAATATAACGACACAAGGACGCAAGGTTGATTTATCGTTGTAGGTATCCCACACATGGAATAAGAGACATTTTACAAAAAAAAAAACGATTTAATAAAAAAAAATTCTCTAACTTAACAATATCGTGTCTAGTCTATTGTGATGTTGAATCCTTAACACTTAATTTTCATATACACTTCAAAGTGGATGATTTTACTGTTTAATAATGTCCTTAGTACGGGCTAAATATCATCATCTACATCATAGTCATATCATTGGAGAAAATTATCGATAAAGAGTTCGCTCATCATTTTGTCACTGCTAAAAGCGTCACTGCCCCTTAAACACAAAATTATTCTAAATATAAAAAAAGAAATAGAAAAAACGACCGGCCGTTAGATCTGATCCAACCGGCGACGGTCGTTAACGAAAAATGTTTTTTATTGCCTCGGATTATTATACTGAAATGGGGTGGGTTCTGTGCGTTGACTCTAATGGAATGTATGCTCAGTCATTTAATATAGATTCAACTGATGTTATGGGTCGGCTGTCACATCGTTGCCATTATTCTTTTGCCGAAATTTCGTTGAATATTTGTAAAAGTCGGACATTTCGAACGGCTTCGACTCTTCTTTGTACGGCTGAAATTTAGCCGGCTGAACGACAGTCATGTTCTTGGGCGATTCAACTTCGATATTGGTCGGATTGATCAGCAAATTGGTCGATGTTGACGATGCACTCGATGCTGTTCGTCGTAATTGCTTCTGCATTTGCTGTGGTGGTGGACGTGACGGAGATGTTGGCTGTTGTTGTTGCGTTACTCGATGTTGATTTGGATGAGATACCGATGCGGTTGTCGCGGCCGAAGGTAATGGATAAGGTTGTTTCGGTGGGATGGGTAACGGTTTCGTCTGATGATGGAAATCCGACGGTTTGTGTGTTACCAATTTAGCTGCCGGTGCAAGTGTTAAGGCCGAGTTGCTGAAGTTTCTATCTAACGCACTGTGACCGATTTGCTGCTGTAATTGCTTCTCGTTGTAGAATGAGTTCGATGGACTCGCATACAGGTAATTATTACGACCCGGTGAATGCATTGAGTGCGACGACAACTTTTTCTTTTCGCGTTGATGTAGTACCGGAGGTGGCGGAGACGGAGTCATAAGTTTTCGTTGTCGTTCGTCAATCGGTCTGGGCGGTGGACAGTCCAAAGAGGTTTCGATCCTGGCAGTGAGATGCTAGATTGTAAAACAAATCTTTTGTGTGAAAGGCGCATCACTTACCATGCTCGTTCCTTGAATTTCTTTTGCTCACTGTTCATTGACGATATGGACAAGCTGTCGGCATTTTCGTCGATGTTCAGCTTCGAAATGTGTTCGATGTTTCCGAGCGACGTGGAAATGGTCGGCTGTTTTTGCAAAGTGACTGGCGCTTGCTTTCGCAATTTTAACGACTGACCTTTCCGATCAAGGCTAGCAAATCTGAAAGCGAAGAAATTTGAAAATTTTGCATGAGAACACGAACGTACGTATGCATTTTGCAAACTCACCGGTCTACCGAGCACCAGACTCGTTCGTTGTTGTCCAAAGTCATCCAGTATCCACCCAATCCTTGATGTACCATTAGCGTACCTTTCGAAGTGATTGGTGGCGAGATCAGTCTACCATTCAATTGATCAGTCATAGCAGAATCATCCACAACAACATCCAGCCGTTGATTGTACGGATGTCGTTGAGCCTGTATCATCATTGGTTGCGTGTGCGGTGCATTATCCAACCGATGGTTCATTGGTAATTGTCTCGGTTGATTGACATGCTGCCCGGACAACATTAGTCGACTCATCTGCGGCGATGATCGGAATTCCGGTGACACCGTCGTAATGATATCACCGGGTGAATATTGATTGTAGTGATTGTGGTAGTTGAACGTATCGGTTTCGCATGATATCGGCGAGTATCGCTGCAAATTGTAATCGTTGTCCAGCAAGGCGGTCTTCTTCAATTTGTGTGGACTGGTGGAAGTGTCTGGGATCGAAAAGTCTGCCTTGTTGTTATTGGAAGCACTGGCATTGTGGTGGACATGATGATAACCGGCAAAATCGTATGGGGCGGTTACAGTTTCCTGTCGATGATGTCGAGAACTAGTCGGCGTCGTGGGCATTACATCAAGATTAGTCGAGGATGTGTTCGAAATCAACGAATTCCGCCGTTGCATCATCGAATGGTGGTTGTTGTTGTTGATGTTGGGACTTATATTGCCACTGTACGCCTTCATAAGCAATTGATGTGAGTTAACGGCACTGCCAATGAAATTATTGTTGAATTGGGTCGGTGAGGCCTGGCTCGTCGGATGCAAAAAATTGTTGTTGTTCGTCGCATATTTGCTGTCGCTCACGTTCTTCAGAATGGGCGAGGCTTGTTTGAACTGATTCTGATAAGCCGTCGAGGTCACATCACAATTTTGACGCTTTTTCAGAGCCGTCAGACTCTGATTGATCGAAGTCAATTTCTGCTGGGCTGCCTCGTAGTTATTCTTGTGCGTTCGCCGTATCGACTTCGTTTGGGACGCATCATTTGCCATTTTGAGCGACGCCTCCGAAATTTGCTGTTGAATCTGCTTCCCCAGCAGCAATTTGTTGATTTCATCTTCCTTGTCTGTGGTGCCATTCAGTAAATTTTCGGGCAACTTAAAGGCCGTGTTCACTTTACGTCTTAGTGTTGACGATTTACCGTCGGTCGATTCAAAGTCATAGCAGCCAATGATCTGTGCCTCCTGACGGCACAACTGTTGCAGGAGACTGTTCTTTTCCAGAAGAATTTTCTCCAGATCCGTTTTCCGTTGCTTTAATAGTTGGAGTCGTTGGGCTGCAGCTGCCTGAGTTGAATTACCCGGTGAATGAGAAGACGATGCTGGCGACTCCAGTGGCTGCGTCCCCGACGGGTAAGAAGTGTTCGATATTGTTATCGAAGTATTTGACACACTTAGCGATGGCGTAGGAGACAATTGCGCTATGTTTGGGGCTCGTAAACTGGTACGAAGAACAGTCTCGGCTGAAATAAGGTTTTGTTCAGCGAACGGCGATTCACCAACGCAACTCGATTCCAACTTACCCATATTCGCGATCCTCATTGATAAAAAATCATGAATTTCGTCACTGGAACATAGCAAAAGAACAACAACTTGCAGGAAATTGTAATCGTTCGTACCGCTGTCCTGGGCACTCTTTCATCGAAATAATAATTGGATGTGTGTCAGCGAAAAAATGTGGAGGAAATTACGAACGAAAAATGTAAACAAAAGAGAAATAAACCAAAAGCAAAAAAGATAAATAAATGTTCGACACCCAGATTTCTTTTACATGTTGCCAAGTAAAATGGTTGTTGATGATTCGTGTGTCAAAACAAAATCGGAGAAAATGACAGATTTTTTGCCGTTGTTGTACTAGAACTTTCAACCGCCGTTATGCAACATTAATACGGTACAAATTCCAAAGTTCTGAAAGAACAGGTTAAGACCAAAGTATATAAACACTGAAGGTAGCGCAGTCCCTCAGGGAATAGCAAGAAATACGGATCCCGACTTTAAGGTGAATTTCGTATGACGCCAATACATATATTTACAGTATGTTGTACGCATGTGTATTGATATACAATAAATTCACCTCAAAGTAGGGATTCGCATGTTTTTGCGGATCTGCGCTACCTTCAGTGTTTATATACTTTGGTTAAGACAACCACGAAGGAGAGTGACACCAAATTTTATAAACAGATAGTGTGAGAAATCAATTTGAGGAAATTATTTTTCACGAAAATTCAGAATTTTGTTTTTGTTAAGTTCCATTTTACATATAAAATTCGAAGCCGTTGACGCAATTGTGTGTCACCGCCTTCGTGATCAACTCAGAGTTGTCTTAACCTGTTCTTTCAGAACCTTGCTCTGACCGTATACATCTCGCAAAGAGAATGGACTTTTTTACCTGTCGTCTTAAGAAAGACGCACAGGGGTTTAGGGGGTCTACAGATTATCTGTGCAAGAAACGAAGTTTTTGTCCATTGATCCACCGTTGATCCACTGTTCACTCAGAGTCTCAGCGTCAGTTTCAGTTCACTTAAAGCTTCAATTCAACGCTCATTATATTTTCATCACATTCAAGATTTCAGCTGAGCTAAACAGAACAACAACAACCACGACATAAGGGCCATATTCTAAGTCCAAATACAGTCAAATCCGCGTAAAAACGTAAGAGCGAATTAAACAAAAACGAAAGTCGTCCGAGTCGTTTATCCCTAGAGTACCTTGACAAATTCAACAACGAATTCAAGCGATGCTATCGATGAAAAGGATTTTCGTTTTATAGTGTCTTTGTTTAAAATTTCAATCACTCAACAAAAAGTACTTGGTGAGCGAGCCGTGAGAGAGCAAACTGTCAAATAAACAAAGCAAAAATTGAAAAAAATCAATTTTGTCTCTCACACGGAGTACTTTTTTGGTAAGTGTAAATCTAGCCTTAGAGAATTAATTATTCACAAAATTGTTGTGAAGACGATAGAATGACTACATTTTCATACGAATCAAGACACAAAGACATATCCGAAGATAGTCCAAGTCCAAAATTTAGAACCCGCCTCCTGTAGAAGAAAAGACCCGCCTCTTTTCAATTTAAGTTCACAATGTTAACGTTAAATGTGTGTCTAATTTAAGTGAAATAGGCGTGTTTTTAAAGTCTTATTTCTGGACTGTCCAACTTTTTCTTCGACTCTTATTTCTCGACAGTCCAATTTTCTACTTACGAATCAATTCTGGACTGTCCAACTTTTTTCGCGAGTCTTATTTCTGGACAGTCCAATTTTCTTCTTACGAATCAATTCTGGACTGTCCAACTTTTTTCGCGAGTCTTATTTCTGGACAGTCCAATTTTCTTCTTACGAATCAATTCTGGACTGTCCAACCAATACCAATTTTAATTGTACATAAAAAGCGTTTTAACACGCCGAGCGATCCGGCCCATTGCCCCGTAGGTAACTACCGTGTCGGTAACTTAGGAGTTAATTTTTTTTCTCTCGCATCGTCTAATAATAATTAGTCTGTGTGAAGGCGTTAGCTCGTTCCTAGGGAATTCATCCTTTTACGAAATTTAACGTAAAGGCGTTTTGTTCCAAACCTAGGGAATTCAACCTTTTATTGATTCGTAAGTAGAAAATTGGACTGTCCAGAAATAAGAGTCGAAGAAAATGTTGGACAGTCCAGAAATATGACTCGCAAAAAAAGTTGGACAGTCCAGAATTGATTCGTAAGAAGAAAATTGGACTGTCCAGAATTAAGAGTCGAAGAAAAAGTTGGACAGTCCAGAAATAAGACTCGCAAAAAAAGTTGGACAGTCCAGAATTGATTCGTAAGTAGAAAATTGGACTGTCCAGAAATAAGACTCGCGAAAAAATATGGACAGTCCAGAATTGATTCGTAAGAAGAAAATTGGACTGTCCAGAAATAAGAGTCGAAGAAAAAGTTGGACAGTCCAGAAATAAGACTCGCGAAAAAAGTTGGACAGTCCAGAATTGATTCGTAAGTAGAAAATTGGACTGTCCAGAAATAAGACTCGAGAAAAAAGTTGGACAGTCCAGAATCGGTATAAAATATTTTATTTTATTAAAATGGACTGCCCGTTTTAAAGACACGCCTATTTCACTTAAATTAGACACACCTTTAACGTTAACATTATGAACTTAAATTGAAAAGAGGCGGGTCATTTCTTCTACAGGAGGCGGGTTCTAAATTTTGGACTTGGACTAAGTTCGGAGATATACACAAAGAGCTCTTTCTTTGCGAACACAGTCCTAACATAGTCTAGGTGTGGTACCATAAGTTATAAGGGGTTCATTCAAAATAAGGGGTGAAGTTAAATGAAAAATTAATTGAGTTCGCTAAAATTGGATAAAACGGCACTGACTAATCGTAGTCGTAATTACGATTTCCTATTTTCAATGCGTTTAAGCGCTCTCAGTACGTTGCAAGGTAAGCCGCCGTATTTTTTGTACTGGAATATTGGGATGTGTACTACGAAAATAACACTCTTGGCTTTCGTAAATTTTGACATTCGAAATTTACCGTGACATAATGTAAGACGAGTGCAGTGTTATCGATAATTAAATTTGGTTACAGACAGTAAATTGTCAACGGTTCTCAACGGATAATTTTTGATGGATTTTTGATGGAAAGAGTGGCATAAGATAAATGTGGTACCCGTTCTGTTGGCGGAACAAATAGTATGTTACATACCAAGGATCGAAAAGGTGTGTTTTAGACCCAGGTGGTGAAAACGTCCAGGGATGGAGCGACGCGAAGCGGATCCGTGGTATGTATACTATTTTTCTTCCTGGAGTACCAAAGTCACATTCCGAACAAAACATAACAACAGATTTGCACGCCATATTCAGCTGCGATCTCTATACCACATGCGAGATCGTATGCGATATCACAAAATCTCATGCGATATCACAATATCACATGCGAGATGGCATTCGATATAACAAAATATAATGCGAGATCGCATGCGATATCACAAAATCTGATGCGAGATCGCATTTAATATCACATGTGTAGCATTTTCATTTGTATAGTACATGACACATCTGGGAAAGAATAAAGATAGGATCGAAAATGACATAAGCGGGAATGAAAATTGAGAGAAAAAAGTGTCGGAGAATGTTGCTCTTTCGGTACTAAATTTGGTGAGTGAATGTGACGGTTTTGGTACTTCAGGAAGAAAAAGTGTTTTCTAGACAGTTTAAGTTAATTCAAAGTAAATTGGAACTAAAATTGTGCCGAGAGTCTGTTGTTTACGAAAATAGTGAAGTACCACGGGTTATTGCCTCACATGAAGTGTTTTTCTATGAAAGGAACCTGTAAATTGTCTGTGCAAAATCGTGTCGGCATTTGTTGTATGTTTGCCTGCCACGTTCTGGTACATTAAACAGGTCTTTTGGAAAGGCAGCAGACAGTAGCCATATCCGACTTTTGGAAGTTTTTCCATCACAACAGCTGTCAACACATAAACTGTCAACTGGTGGTCAGGGTTCATACATCACCACATCAAAGTCAACACCAGAGGTCGGTTTGGTAGCAAAATTCGACGCGCGGTATTCATTTTTGATAATTATTTGTAAGTGCAATAATTATATGTACCACAATCAATGTTTGTTTTGGTTGTGTAGCTGGGAGTTGGGGGTAATTTTCACAGTGGCTCGTCATTAACGGTTCACACAACTCACTGTTTTTGATGCCCCAAAATTCAATAATTCAACGTTTACACAGGAACAAAATGAGTAGCTCAGATTCCGGAAAAGAATCTATTGAGTCGGACGCTCCATCGTCGGTTCCGAGCATCGACTCAACAGATGAAGCACTAATCGGGGAAGCACTGAAAGACGATGCGGTAACTAAGGCGATGGAAAAAATGGTGTCCTGCGACCTTCAATTATCTTCTAAGGCGACACCAGGAGCAACACCTGGTTGGTCACAGCCTCCAGCGCCAACTGTCGCACAAGGAAGCAATAGTCCACAGCCTGGTCCATCTAGAAGTTTAACTGAAGCTGAGGTAATTGATAAAAAACCTTCAGACATTTCAATGTGATATTGTCATGGTAGCGCGGTGGATGAATGTTCGTAATTTCACCCATCGATAATGTTCATGTGCTTTTGGACGCAAACCCGAACTTTGACAAAAAAATGCAGTGAAAAATGGCTCACTAATCGATGCCGACGTAGCATAAAATTGATAAAACTTAAATGGGTTGAGTGGATTTTAATGATCGTGCGAGGTGTTCTAATTGAGGGATTTGGCATGAAAGTTTCAAATGACTCTTCTAGAATATAATTGATCGTTAATCAGGTTGTTAATGGTGAAATTAACGACATTGTGCGTCAAAACAACTTTTGTCTTTGCTTTCCGACGAAATTAAATGAAGTGTTGATCAGCTGTTGTTTACAAGGAACAATTGCTCTTAATTTGACGGGATGACTTAGTAGTTATTTAGTGGTACTAGTCTTCCACCAAAATGACTTGGGTTTGATTCCCGTGTCAGACAATTCCACAAGGAATTTTTCTAGTACCACATCGTATCGCATTGGTAACGTCCAACGTCCACTCAACTCATTATTTTCAAAAAAAGTAATTCTTTAATAAATGATCCACGTAGCTCCAGTATGTATAAATTCTAAGGAGCTACACAAGCTTCATAAGGAGCTAAGGAGCTATTCAAGCTTCATAATTTGTATAGTTGCACTGGGTTTGGTGGCTAACGATGTACACACTGAATGACTCGTATGACGTACCCCAATCAAGTTAAATTTGTGTTGATATATCTAGCCTACATTTAGGTTTGATATCATTTAGCACCTAACTTTCCTCAGACAGTATTTGCATACTTCGAGGCGTTGTTCGGAAGTCACGTTAAGCCAGTGGTCCAGATTTCACTTGTTAGGTCTCTATAAATATAACACATGGGAACCTAACATGCTAGTCGTAACATACATTGTCTAAGATTTCCATTGATACCCCATGCCTGCCTCGTGATTCCTGGCGAGTTTTACGAGTAGCGGGGTTGTGCTAACATAAAATTCTGTTATGTCAATGAATTAAATTAAACTAGGCATGACCCGAAACTACTTGAACTCAGCTTTCCAACGAGCCCACTCTCGCCCGGGACGATCGTTTATAACGGCCAAAAAATTCGGATAAAAATCACCATTTTACCAACTTCGGAGATGTTCAACCAGCAACCAGGTGTGGCTAGAGACCGTGTGAGGCCTGTTTTGAGGACTACTGGCAAAGACCTTTCAAACCATGTATATATCAATCCCAGGTGGAATGGGTCCGATTTTGGTAGGCGGCTTTTCAAAAGAATCCTTCTGAAACAAACAGCAGCAATTATATGAAATGATGCTGAAACAGCGCTCGTCATCTGAAGAGACTCTCTGAGTAAAATATATTTACATGCTACATGCGTCGAAAACCGTACTTTTCATGTTTCAAGCACTTCTTTGGAAGCTCTCAGCATTTAAAATCCATTACATAACTCGGGATAAAAAGATGAAAAGTCTCGGCTTCGCCTCAGATCAACAAAATTCACACGAAAACCCTACTTTTCATCTTTTTATCCCTAGATATGGAAAATACTAATCTTACATATAATAACTAAATTGAAAATCGTTTTTAGGATCAACGCAAACGGAAATTTTACGAAACGGATTTTTCTATCGAAGAGATTGATTATATGAATATGATGGTTGATGAGAGGAGAAAAAGGAACAAGGTATTCATAAAATTTAGTAATATTAATATTAGAAAATAACTTCACTAGAGGTGATCTTCACAAGCAGTTTTGACATGCATTTAAAATATTTCCACTAAAATCAACTTTCTTCAAAAGGCTACCAGTAAAATATTTTAAATTCATGTCAAAACTACTTGTGCCCGGGTGAAAAATAAGGTCTCTGAGACCTATTTTAGACCGTCTCAGATTGTTATCGCAACGGATAGAGGGACTAATTCTAAGCTAATTCGTATTGAAATGGCTCCCCCCGACAACTTGACCACGTAGCTACAGCCAGCTAAAGTCGAAAATTTGACATCTTTGAATGGTGATATGTCCAAGACGAAGAAAGTTTGAAACTCTTTGAATGGCGATATTGGTAGAGGATTCCATGCTCTATTAAACGCTAAGAATGAATTTTACAAAATTTGTCTGAATTGTACAATATTTGAAAAATTTTATTTTCACCATCCTCGGCGAAACTAGGACTCATCTGCAATAGACAGGTAGACCCTGTCTGCAACAAAACAATAGTGCCTGATCAGCCTGCGGTTAAAGCTGATTTCGCCAGCCGTTAGAGGAAATTTATCCCAAAAGTATGTGGAAATCAGCTTTAATCGACTCCAGATACACGTAATTAATGTAAGAATTGCTTCAAATAACTTAAATCACTTATTTATGAAGAATGGATAACAATTCTACTCATCCTAAACGAACTAGCACTTGAAGATAGATAATGAATTGAAAATTTCGTCGTAGAGTGACCTTGCTGCAGGCTGATCAGGCATTATTGTTTTGTTGCAGACAGGGTCAACCTGTTTATTACAGATGAGTCCATGTTTCGCCGAGGATGGTGAAAATAAAATTTTTCAAATATTATACAGGTCAGACAATTTCGTAAAATCCATTGTCGGCGTTTAATAGAGCATGGAATCCTCTACCAATATCGCCATTCAAAGAGTTTCAAACTCTCTTCATTTTGGACATATCACGATTTGAAAATGTCATTTTAACACTGAAACGGCTGAATGGATCCGCAAACTGAATGTGGTTCCTTTTTCACCCGGGTGGAGATCCCTTCTAGTGAAAAAAGGTGTTCAGCCGCACCGAACAATTATTATTACATTATTTTTAAGTTTTTTGTAAAAATTTACCCATATTTTTATACGTTTGTGTTACAGACGCAAAAAGGCAGCAAGGTTGCATTAAATAACTCGTCTTAGCTTTTATTCAAGTTTAGATATTTCGTAAAAGAAAAAGAGAAAAATTATCTGGAATTAGGCTCTTGCATATGAATTTATTTCAATTTCATATACAAATAGCAACTAAAAATTATTCTACACTATGCCAAAGAAATGTGTTGTTTTTTTTATAAAGTTGATTAAAAGTGACGAATTTAAATAACAAAATTTAAAGGGTCAAACTCTAAACTCAAATCCCGATACTTTTATATGTAAATTGTAAAAGCTTCTTGTGAATAATTAAGATGGCGCGCTGGTCGCATGTTGACGAACGTTGGTAATTTTGCTAACTTTACCAATACTTTTTACTGTAAAAAAAACAAATAAGCAAAATTTTGATGTATGATAGAATATAAGAACGCTGAAAATAATATTCGACATCAAAATAAAATACAAAAATTTTTAGGAGAGAACCTAATTAGCCTTTTTGTTACAATGAACAATATTAAATAAATATTTTTCCATAATTTTTTACAAATATTTCGTTTGTTTTAATTCAATCAAATCGTATGAAGCTGCAATTCTAATCAGACATTTTCCTAAGGAACATCAGGATTCATGCTAGTGAGTTTGTTGCACAGGAAAAGCTTCTTAGAATAGACCTAGGATTCGTTGATTCGCATCTGACAATGCTAACATGGACGATAATTGAAGACTCAATTCAACTAAAGAAAAAGTAAGCTCCAACAAAAGCGGTTTAAGTCCGTGCATTGAATGCAAAAACGAACATGGAATTCGAATATATAAAATTGCAAAAAGATTCATTTTTAGTATATATTTTTTTCATCTTCGTTGTTGACTTCTTTACAATATCTTTTTGCAAATATGAACCAAGCAGTGCATAAAATTCATATATCAAAACGAACACCCATTTTCACGTATTCAATTTTTTTTTTTACTTTCGGAAATTCGAAACCTGACTCGAATTTCGTGTTCGCACTTAGTAAAAATTTTCTAATGAAGAGAAGATATGGATTTCACGGTTCATTTTGAGATGCGTTTTTTAAATACAATGCTCGAGAAATTACAGCAAAATATGTATGCAATTGCGGAGAGCTACTCATCCGTTGTTGAACAACAAAATAAGCCATTAACCCTGGTCAGTCTGGTCCTATAAAATAGTCAAATGTACGCTGAAAGATTTGAAGTAAAACATTTTACCATCAACCACATGCGAAAGTTGACCATTACATAGCAATTTGCCCGCTGCGAAAATCATCTATTACATATGGACTATTTTCGGTTCATTTTCGGAAATCAACTTACGTATGTAGTAAACCGAATACATTGGATGCTGCTACGTACTTCATCAATTCGGAAACCACTTTTTAATGCTCGTAACTTACACTGTTTTTTGAGCAACTTGCTTGGCTACTGTTTCTCGACAAGTCTAGATTTTTTTTATCCAAGTCAACAAAACATTGCTACTCAAAAACTCACTTGCGAGTTTGCTTTCATAACAAAGTTATTGCCTCACGTAATGAATTACTTTCGTGATTGTGTCAATAGATTAAGGATAGCTTGTTCAGTACGTGTTTATTGCGTAGATGGGAGCGAGGGTTTTTAGGGGATATGTTGTACCACTGAACGTGGACAACGTATAAAAATAAAAAAAGGGAAAAGCAACTGCTGACCGGTATGACGCGCATGTAGACTGAATGATGCGACGACAATTTATCTGTAAAACATGAAAAGAAAATCTTTCTAAAGACTCGATGACATCTTACAATCCATAAAAGCTATGACCAGCCAGCGCAGAAATAAAGGACTAAAAATATTGAATTCTTAAGTGCACATTACGGCTGATATGGTTGTTATTACAATATTTTTTAGCTTAAATTTCACACTTTCCGGTGATTGTTTAATCAGTAATTTATTGAACATTGAAAGATATTGCTAAGTACGATATTTATTACACGCACAATGTTTCGACGGAAAAAATGCTGTGTATCACGGTTTCCCTGAACAAGGAAGAAGTTTTATGGAGAGGTACCCAAAAATTGATTACGGATTTGAATAGAGGCCTACTAGAGGAGCTTAGAACCGTGCTCAGTGAACAACTTTTTTTTGTTTGAACTGTGACATCCCTTGAAAAATGCCTCATTTGAAGAGTTGAGGAATCGCGTTTTTATGCAGTAAATTGATTAGTATTTCATAGTTGGACCTTCCCTATACCACAGAATCAAAATCACCATTCGGCAAAAATACTGACTTCGACCAACCGAATGTTAGAAGTTTGTGCTACAATGAATTTTACGGAACAATCAAATTCTCCCGAGTAAAAAAAAAAGTGAAAGTGAGACCCCTTTTGAGACCGTTTTTTTTGTATGGAGGTGAGATGTCTCTTTTCGACCGTTTGAGACTGGTTTCTTCTCATATACTGATGAATTGATGATGATGATGATTGCGAAACCGATGAGAAGTCTCGTTTTAAATCATTTAATAGACTGTATGAGACGGAGCGAGTGGTCTCTTTTTACATAGTTTACGAGACCAACTGAGTGGTCTCTTCTTCTGTATTTTGCGAGAACGACCGAGTGGTCTCTTCTTCTGTATTTTACAAGACCGACTGAGTGGTCTCATCTTCTGTATTTTACGAGACTGACCGAGTGGTCTCTTTTTTAAATAATTTGCGAGACCGACTGAGTGGTCTCTTCTTCTGTATTTTGCGAGACCGACTGAGTGGTCTCTTCTTCTGTATTTGCGAGACTGACCGAGTGGTCTCTTTTTTAAATAGTTTGCGAGACCGACTGAGTGGTCTCTTCTTCTGGATTTTGCGAGACCGACCGAGTGGTCTCTCTTCTGTATTTTACGAGACTGACCGAGTGGTCTCTTTTTTAAATAATTTGCGAGACCGACTGAGTGGTCTCTTTTCAAAAATATTTATGAGACCGACTGAGGGGTCTCTCTTTTAGATTATCAAAATATTTTTGAGACTCCTTGAGAAGTCTCTTTTGAGTTTCTTTTTCGAGATCCTTTTGAGGCCATCTGAGAACTCTCACTTTCTTTTCGATATTTTCTGAGATTCTTTGAGAAGTCTCTTTGTAGTTTTTTTTCGATATCCTTTTGAGGCCATCTGAGAACTCTCACTTTCTTTTTGACATCTTCTAATGACCATCTGAGAACTCTCATTTCTGTTTTCCAAGTGTGAGATATTTCATTGTCTTTAAGCTGTTAGTTTGTTCCTGCATTCACAGATGGCACAGTTTTTCATTTTTTCTTATAACTCGCTGAAATGATAGAAGTTTGAGTATTATTTGATTTTTTGTTTACCTTTTTTTTTATTTCGTGATGTATTTTCCGGTCACCACTCCAAGTACTAACCGCGACGAATGATGCTTAACTTTGGGATTCGACTGCCAGCCACCTTACGCGTGTTGCTAAATTGGATATATCTACGTGTAGGTCTTATTTCGAACCGTTGTTACAAAAACTTTGAGACCGAACGAGTGGTCTTTCTTGGATTATTTTTCGTTGGATTTTACGAGACTGGCCGAGTGGTCTCGTTTTGAATATTTTACGAGAATGTAAGAGACCGACCGAGTGGTCTTTCTTGGAATATTTTTCGTTGGACTTTACGAGACTGGCCGAGTGGTCTCGTTGTAAGAAAATATTTCTTTTAGATGATGAGACCAACTGAGAGGTTTCAGAAAAATGTTTTTTTGGACTTTAGATACCGTGAGAGAAGTCTCATTGCAAGAAAATATTTTTTTAGATGATGAGACCAACTGAGAGGTCTCATTTCAGAAAAATGTTTTTTTGGACTTTAGATACCGTGAGAGAAGTCTCATTGCAAGAAAATATTTTTTTAGATGATGAGACCAACTGAGAGGTCTCACTTCAGAAAAATGTTTTTTTGGACTTTAGATACCGTGAGAGAAGTCTCATTGCAAGAAAATATTTTTTTAGATGATGAGACCAACTGAGAGGTCTCATTTCAGAAAAATGTTTTTTTGGACTTTAGATACCGTGAGAGAAGTCTCATTGCAAGAAAATATTTTTTTAGATGATGAGACCAACTGAGAGGCCTCATTTCAGAAAAATGTTTTTTTGGACTTTAGATACCGTACGAGAAGTCTCAATGCAAGAAAATATATTTTGTAAATGATGAGACCAACTGAGAGGTCTCATTCCAGAAAAATGTTTTTTTTTGGACTTTAGATACCGTGAGAGAAGTCTCATTGCAAGACGAGAAAAATCACCCTCTTAGCCTCTTCTGGAATGAGACCTCTCAGTTGGTCTCATGATTTACAAAAAATCTTTCATTGAGACTTATCGGACGGTATCTAAAGTCCAAAAAAACATTTTTCTGAAATGAGACCTCTCAGTTGGTCTCATCATCTAAAAAAAATATTTTCTTGCAATGAGACTTCTTTCACGGTATCTAAATTCCAAAAAAACATTTTTCTGAAATGAGACCTCTCAGTTGGTCTCATGATTTACAAAATATATTTTCTTGCATTGAGACTTATCGGACGGTATCTAAAGTAAAAAAAAACATTTTTCTGAAATGAGACCTCTCAGTTGGTCTCATGATTTACAAAATATATTTTCTTGCATTGAGACTTATCGGACGGTATCTAAAGTAAAAAAAAAAAACATTTTTCTGAAATGAGACCTCTCAGTTGGTCTCATGATTTACAAAATATATTTTCTTGCATTGAGACTTATCGGACGGTATCTAAAGTAAAAAAAAAACATTTTTCTGAAATGAGACTTCTCAGTTGGTCTCATGATTTACAAAATATATTTTCTTGCATTGAGACTTCTCGGACGGTATCTAAAGTCCAAAAAAACATTTTTCTGAAATGAGACCTCTCAGTTGGTCTCATCATCTAAAAAAATATTTTCTTACAACGAGACCACTCGGACAGTCTCGTAAAGTCCAACGAAAAATAATCCAAGAAAGACCACTCGGTCGATCTCTTACATTCTCCTAAAATATTCAAAACGAGACCACTCGGTCAGTCTCGTAAAGTCCAACGAAAAATATTCCAAGAAAGACCACTCGGTCGGTCTCTGACATTCTCGTAAAGTATTCAAAACGAGACCACTCGGGCAGTCTCGTAAAGTCCAACGAAAAATATTCCAAGAAAGACCACTCGGTCGGTCTCTAACATTCTCCTAAAATATTCAAAAAGAGACCACTCGGCCAGTCTCGTAAAATCCAACAAAAAATAATCCAAGAAAGACTACTCGGTCGGTCTCTTACATTCTCGTAAAATATTCAAAACGAGACCACTCGGCCAGTCTCGTAAAGTCCAACGAAAAATAATCCAAGAAAGACCACTCGGTCGGTCTCTAACATTCTCCTAAAATATTCAAAACGAGACCACTCGGCTAGTCTCGTAAAGTCCAACGAAAAATATTCCAAGAAAGACTACTCGGTCGGTCTCTTACTTTCTCGTAAAATATTCAAAACGAGACCACTCGGCCAGTCTCGTAAAGTCCAACGAAAAATAATCCAAGAAAGACCACTCGGTCGGTCTCTAACATTCTCCTAAAATATTCAAAACGAGACCACTCGGCCAGTCTCGTAAAATCCAACAAAAAATAATCCAAGAAAGACTACTCGGTCGGTCTCTTACATTCTCGTAAAATATTCAAAACGAGACCACTCGGCCAGTCTCGTAAAGTCCAACGAAAAATAATCCAAGAAAGACCACTCGGTCGGTCTCTAACATTCTCCTAAAATATTCAAAACGAGACCACTCGGCTAGTCTCGTAAAGTCCAACGAAAAATATTCCAAGAAAGACTACTCGGTCGGTCTCTTACTTTCTCGTAAAATATTCAAAACGAGACCACTCGGCCAGTCTCGTAAAATCCAACAAAAAATAATCCAAGAAAGACCACTCGGTCGGTCTCTTACTTTCTCGTAAAATATTCAAAACGAGACCACTCGGCCAGTCTCGTAAAGTCCAACGAAAAATAATCCAAGAAAGACTACTCGGTCGGTCTCTTACATTCTCGTAAAATATTCAAAACGAGACCACTCGGCCAGTCTCGTAAAGTCCAACGAAAAATATTCCAAGAAAGACCACTCGGTCGGTCTCAAAAGTCTCGTAAAATATTGAAAAAGAGACCACTCGGCCGGTCTCGTTCACTATTTGTTCAACAATCATCAAAGAAAAGAAAAAGTGAGAATGAAATGAGACTGAATACGTAAGGAGACTGAAATGAGACCGTTGATCATGCTCATTTTACAGTCTCACTGAGAACTAAATTTTTACTCGGGCTAAGAGTTTTCATAATATTAGAAGGTGAAATCGTTATATTTATCACTTTTCAATGGTAAATGACGCCTAAACACTGATATGTCGCCTTAACAGTTCATTATATAACAGTGTGTTTCGGCAAAAATATCATTATTTAGGGGCGACATATTAGTAACGACGGGTAAGACGTGATGTTGTTATATACGTACGTATTTGACACACTTAGCGATGGCGTAGGAGACAATTGCGCTATGTTTGGGGCTCGTAAACTGGTACGAAGAACAGTCTCGGCTGAAATAAGGTTATGTTCAGCGAATGGCGATTCACCAACCGAACTCGATTCCAATTTCCATATTCGCGATCCTCATTGATAAAAAATCATGAATTTCGTCACTGGAACACAGCAAAAGAACAACAACTTGCAGGAAATTGTAATCGTTCGTACCGCTGTCCCGGGCACTTTTTCATCGAAATAAAAATTGGATGTGTGTCAGCGAAAAAATGTGGAGGAAATTACGAACGAAAAATGTAAACAAAAGAGAAATAAACCAAAAGCAAAAAAGATAAATAAATGTTCGACACCCAGATTTCTTTTACATGTTGCCAAGTAAAATGGTTGTTGATGATTCGTGTGTCAAAACAAAATCGGAGAAAATGACAGATTTTTTGCCGTTGTTGTACTAGAACTTTCAACCGCCGTTATGCAACATTATGATTATACGGTTGTTGAATTTGAACAACGAATTCAAGCGATGCTATCGATGAAAAGGATTTTCGTTTTATAGTGTCTTTGTTTCAAATTTCAATTTAATTATGGTTTCCACTCAACAAAAAGTACTCGGTAAGCATTCCGTGAGAGAGCAAACAAATAAACAATGCAAAAATTGAAAAAATTCAATTTTGTCTCTCACACGGAGTACTTCTCTGGTAAGTGGAAATCTAGGCTTAGAGAATTAATTATTCACAAAATTATTGTGAAGACGATAGAATGACTACACTTTCACTAGGTGTGGTGCCATAAGTTATAAGGGGTTCGTTCAAAATAAGGGGTGACGATAAATGAAAAATGAGTGTGCGCTAAAATTGGATAAAACGGCACTGACTAATCGTAGTCGTATAGTTATTTATGACATCCAGTGCAAAGTACTTTATTAGACTCTAGATGTGTAATTGTAAACAATACACATCGTGAGCCTAATAAAGTACTTTGCACCGTGATTCATACAACTTTTTATGCCACAGAGGCATCTAAAGTTTGCCAATTTTGCATATTATGATGTCGAGTGGCATAAATCCTATTTTCAATGCGTTTAAAGTTTAAGCGCTCTAAGTACGTTGAAAGGTGAGCCGCCGTATTTTTTGTACTGGAATCTTGGGATGTGTACTACGAAAATAACACTCTTGCCTTTCGTAAATTTCGACATATTCGAAATTTACCGTGACATGGGATGAGTACAGAGTGTTATCGATGTTATAATGCTGTTTCCACAAAGAACAAAATCGCGATTGTGACTTTAATTTAACATTTAATTTAATCGGTTTTCAAGTTTAAAATACTCGTTCGATAACAGTCAACGCTAAATTGTCAACGGTTCAATCATTATCTTCGCTATTATCACATTGTACTTGCGGCAAAAATTAATTATTTTTTTTTGTTATTGCGATGGACGCACATTCAAAAGTTGAAATAGTTTTGAATGAAGACGAAGAAAACGAAGAGGAAAAACGTTTCAACGAAATTATCTGTTACGATAGTGGTGACAGTGATGGAGAGTTGAATGAATTTGAGTCGAGCGATGTAAGGAATACTTTTAATGGATTTTTTTTAAAGCGTACTAGCGTATTAGAGTTGTGATTGATCGGTCTTTTTTTACCGTTTTTCGTGCTTACTTTCGTTATATCGAAAATGTATATTGTTAGGTTATGTGTTACATGCCAAGGGATGGGAGGTGAAAATAGCTATTTGCCTTCGCTCAATGCACTGCAAGCATGAGCTATTGCAGTGATAGCTGCCAAATAGAGTACTATTTTGTATGAAAAATGTGATTTTTTTACAGTGCAAAAATTTGTTTGATACACTGTCCAGTCTCAGTACTCCATTTAAATTTACCACTCATGCTTGAAGTGCGTTGTTTCGCCAGTTACTTGGCAAGCGAAATAATTTGTTTTAATGAAAAATGCTGACGACATTGAACTTTTGTATTTCGACTACTACAGTAGACACTGTCTCGTAGACACTCTCAGTATTTTCAGTGTAACTGATGGAAGATTCTATGGATGTAATGCGTAACTAGAGTTCATGGCTCACGAGCGTGAAGTCACACATCAGAGCTTGTCACCAGTTTTTGACCGTTACAATTACCCCTTACATCCATGTTATCTCCCTGTGAGCACATATTTCACGAGTCGCTCAATGACGAAGTAACGAATTGAAATTACATTTTTTCAGACAACTGCAACCAATAGTGAGATTTTCTCAGAAAATCATGTGAGAAATGAACATATTGTGATCGATGCGCCCGATCCCGATAATGGAACTGAAACGGAGAGATCGATAAAGGTAACAAAATGTGCGAAAAGCGCGTTCGACGTCAATGTTTTCAGTCTGTAAATTTAAACAAAATTAATTTCAGAGGTCAAATGCCGCCCAAATGAGAAAATACCGAGCCAAACAGCGACGTGATCCGGTACGATATCGACAATATTTGGAACGTGAACGAATGCGAAACTATAAGCGAAAATATGAGAGGCGAGTCCAAGTAGCACAAGAGAAGGCGCAGGCACTAGGTATTCCCTACGTTGTAGTAGAAGCGCCAAATGCTCGTAGAGGAAGGAAGCCAAAGTGCAGTGGTGTCTCATTGGTTTTGCCATCGAATTATGATGCTTTTGACATTGAGGACAAATCACTGTGGATCGATTCGGATGATAAGTCACCCGACGTTGAATTGAAGCAATCAGACGACCGTAGCCAGGAACAGAATCCTCAAATATCCGTCGTGAACATCAACAAATTGATGGCGCATCCACGGTCGGCTCTTCAAACACTATTACCGCAAGAAGTCAACGACAGAGAGCGACTTAGTAATTCTATTAAATTGGAACATGATTATGTCATGCATGAACAATTTTCGGTGCATGGCCGTAAACCTGTGAAACAATACGGTAATAGTAAACACAAACGCGACAGAGACGAGTTGCTGAAGCTACAGCAGCAATGCAGAAATTTCGTTTTGAAATCAATTGAAGGTCTTTCAAACGAACGGAGTCAGCGAAACGAACGGAGTCAGCGAAACGAACGGAGTCAGCGAAACGAACGGAGTCAACGAATCGAAGGGAATCAGCGAAATGAACGGAAAGAGCGATACAAACGGAGTCAGCGAAACGAACGGAGTCAACGAATCGAAGGGAATCAGCGAAATGAACAGAGAGACCGATATAAACGGAGTCAGCGAAACGACCGGAGTCAGCGAAATCATCGAAACGAACGAAGTCTCAAAGAGCGTGTTGAACACGAAGATCTGGATGATTTGTTCAAAGAACTTGCTGAAGTAGCAACTATGAAACCTCCAAAGAAGAGACAAGCATCGTCACATCATAAGACTTCGCCAGGCCAACGCTCAACTCCTAAAAAATCGTTTTTGAAAGAGTTAGAGCCTCAAAGCACTTGTCAATTTTCGTTGACCGTTCCTATGCCTGTAAAACCGATTGCTGCGTCACCGCAAAGAAGTGTTGAAATTAAGGAAGAGCCCAAAAGTCCAGTGAGTCCATGGAACTATGAAAAGCGTGATAAATGTAAAGGCATCAGCATACCAAACGATAATATTTGGCTTGAAAAAAGTGGCCATGGAAAGGATGAGGCCTACATGGATATTAGAAATTCGATCGAAATCAAACAGGAACCAATGTATTCTGATAACGATTTCTTTTGAGCAGTAACTATTCGGGCGTGGTCTCTCATTGTTATTCAAGTCTTCGTTGGTTGATGTAAATATTATGCAGTGTGTGAAATATACGGAAATATTTTAAAGATTTTTCTTTGCTCTCTTTGCTTTCTCTTTGTCTGAACTGAGCGGCTTGAAATAGGTAGAGATATGCTGCGAACTGCGACGGATAAAACACACGATCAGAGTATGAGTGGTCACAAATCGCGGATCCCTACTTTCAGGTGAATATAGTTGTGGTGAAATCAATTTGTATCCATACAAAGTTAAGCAGGTGCCCCAACATTAGTCACAAGATGATGATGACAGCATTACAAAAATGAATTCACCTGAAAGTTAGGATCCGTAATTTCTATGATCCGCTGAGGTCTTGCACTACCTTCAGTGTTTATATACTTTGAACGAGAGTTCGGAACCGAGTGATTCTGTCTGAAATGAAAAACGCATAATTCTAGCATTGCTGTTGATAAGGAAAAGAAATAATATTTTCGGCTCTGATAATTGGAAGCAACGCACTTCAAGCAAAAGTGATCATAGTGGTCAGCTGCAGAAAGTACTCTATTTTACATGAAAATGTTTTTACAGTTGTGTGACAGTTTCAGTTTCAGTAGTGCTTGAAGTGCATTTAATTGCTGGAAGCCGTTTCAACGACCTAAAATGAGCATTGATGTATCAATATTCTGTGTTTCCTTAAATTGGAAGCTAGATGTTCCGGCATTTTTCCATATTTCTGGCCCAATGATATCGCAAAATCAATAGTGGATACTGGTCTTACGTAAATGTAAGTTGGATCCATTTTTAGACCCGTACGAAGTACTGGGGTCTTATAGGGTTACGCATACGTTTGTAACACGTCGAATTGGACTCCCTGAGTAAGGGGAAACCTATTGTGGTTGTCTGGAGATGCCAAATCAGTGAAAAAAAAATGTCCGTCTGTCCGTCTGTCTGCACGATAACTTGAGTAAAACGCATCCGATTTTGAAAATTCTTTTTTTTCCCGTTTGATAATGTCAAAAGACATGCTAAGTTCGAAGATGAGTGATTTTGGATCGACCCCTCCCGAGCTGGGGCTCAATAAGTGCTTTACGGTTTTTCGAAGATATCTCCGGACATTTAAACGTTACACTTGTAAGTGATACGTCAAATAAAAGGTATTTACAATACCGATCGACAAAAAAAAAGTTTATGGAAATAGGATGACCGACTCGTGAGTTAGACCCCTTGGTGTGAAACAGGTACAGGGCGGCAAGCAGTTTTGCTTGTAGGTCAGCCAAATTTAAACATATTTCGTCTGTTTTAGCTTTATTTATTTATTTATATTAGATAGGTATTGACCGTACCAATCAGGGAAAAAAAAAGTTTTTGAAATTATGTTCTCCGGAGCGTGAGCTAGGTCTCTTGGAGTGAGCTCTTATCTGGCTACTCGGCCGTACAGTGAACGTGGAGTATTTTGTCAATATCTCGAGTAAACTTTGACCGAATTTCATGAATTTTTTTTGTTTGAAAGGTATTAACGAATGTAAAGCGTCGGTACTATTTCCGGTCTCCTAACAAAATGGCTGCCGGTGGCCATATTGGATTTTAATAAAAGTGATATATCTTGGGAAAATGGTACTTAGAGAGTTTCTGTTAACATGGAAATAATTTGTCATGTGTGTGGGGTGTTTCAGACATTCCATATACGGACATCTATATATACCTATATACAGCTATATTGAGCTATATACAGGCATATAGAGCTATATAATAGCATATTCCTCTGTGAAATGTTTATTTACAGTGAAATATAGGTAAATATAGCGGTATATAGCTGTTTAAATAGGAATTTATGAAAGTTGACTTCGTACGGGGCTGTCTATATTGCCTCCGGCAATTTATTTGTATATGATAACAAGGCAAAGAGTGGATAATGTAAATGATTTTAAAGGGAGAATAGTTTTTCAGCAGAGAAGAGTATGAAGTAAGAGAAATAAAGAGTTTCACATTAAAGGCTTTTGATACGAATTAGGTGTTTCGTACGGGTCGGCGTTAGCTATGTTTATATTGTTGTCGTTGTTACTGAATGACTTTTACAAGCGAGGCTTACAAACTCTATAATACAGAGTAATAAATCCGAGACGCAAACCATATGAACCGATTCAATCAAATGTTGTTATTGTAGACAACAATCTGATGAATAGAATCACATCGGTTGAATTTCGAACTCACAACTGGCAATTCAAAAACTCACAGTAAAGTATCGACTTACACGCACGCTATCGGTTTTTGAGAGACTTTGTTAGAATCAGCGCTAATTATATGTTACTGATAGCAGAGACTAATCATCCAAGATTAGTAAAAAGCATATCAGCTTGATAGCCCTGGTGATCAAACCATGGACCGATAGGCAATGAGTCAATCACTCGGCCGATTAAGCTACCCGGATACTTGCATTGCAACTTTGAAGTTCTCACAAGAAACCACATTAACTCATTAAATCCCCTGCTGCACTCAGACTCTATGTCTACACACTCGTCTGCACAATTCAAATAATTCCTTTCGGTTTTTATCTAATCTTGGATGCCGCAGATTCTTAAGGCCAGGTGAAGGTGTTTACTATCGCAAAAATTGTAAACAACTTCACCTGACCTTAAATCAAAATTTTCGTGTACAAATATATTCGAATTTTAACTTACGAAGGATGGATGAATGGATAGCGTCATCAGTAGATTTTTTGAATCAATGAGGATCGATGACAACTTAAGACTAGGTCTTAGTTGAATGCGTCAACAGACAGTGTTGACTGGCAAAAGATTGCGAAAATATTTTATTTTGTATTTATGTGGTGTATTGAAGGGCATAATACATAAGGCTACCCTTGTTGTCCTGATGAATAAATAAATGAAATGAAGACCCTTATGCAGACAATTTCAAAATGAGCGAAGTTTCTTCTGTTAACTGAGAGACGTTCTCTGTAAACATTTTATAGTTTTTTCAAACATTTTTTTTAGTACTTTAAAATTTCCTTCTTAGAAATTGATCACTGAACAATATTCAGATTTCTAAAAATAAAATCAGAAAGGCATTGGGCAACCCTTGTTTTATGTAAGTCGCCTATTGAAGTTAGGAAGAAGTTTGGTTTCCGCTTCGATTCGTTATAGCTTAATTTTCAATAATTGAGTTCCAAACAAAACATTTTTATATTTTATTTCGATTTCGAACGTTATTTGAAGTATTTCTGCATTATATCATGCATCGAAATTTTGCATAATTAATTTTTAATTCAGAAAAGTATCGTGAAAAATTAAGAAAATAAGCAAAGTCAGAAACCTTCTTCAACGTGCATGCAGGGCGCCATCTTTTTATTCAGTCGAAATTGCGAAAATTTACATGTAAAAGAATCGGGATATTTAGCAAAGATGTAAACGAAATGTCCTTCTTCATTTGGCAAATGACCCTTCTCCATCGGGTTGTACATGTTATGAACACAAAATCAGCTTTGAGTTCCAAACCACGATTTTATTTTGATTTATAGCATTATTATGAGCACTAAATTATTCTAGAGCATAACAAAAATGTATTTAGTTTTTTTTATAAAGCTGATTTTGTGTTCATAACATGCAGGGATTCCACGCACTCACTTTTCTCACTTTTTCCAACTATTTTCAAGATCTGAAAAAGTGAGGAACTATTTGCTCTATTTCTCACTTTTTTCAACTATTTTCAGACCCTTTCTCACTTTTTTTTTAATCAATTAAAATAGATTAAAAAATGTTAGAATTGTAAAGTTTCGCCTGCGGCGCTAGAATATATCCTTTTTTTTCTTCTATAAAAATTCAATTACCTTGCAAAAGGCATTATATCAGAGTAACCTCTAGAGCACACAAAAACGTCGTGTCGTCGCTCCGCATCTACTTCTTATGTTTTTGTACTTTTCTGAGATGAATCTACGTATCTCCGCTGCGTATTTGCATTTATCTATCAATAGCTATATTTTTTAACAACGGTATTGACCTTTGCACAAAAAAAGATTTTATAAAAATCCTAAGTTCTAAAAATTGTTAATATATTGCAATTCCTTTTGGAATCCTTATCAATAAGGATGGAAATAGTCAATTGAAAGAGTTAACTGATAGTGCACCTTCTTTTTGATTTTTTTTAGAAGGATTGCGCAAAAGATTGAATTGACGAAGGTATACGTTATGACCAAGACGCTTTCAAGTTATAAGTCTGATAAGTAAATTTTCAAAACATTCACAAACTTAGGGACTATATTGTAGTCAGTGTTTTGTGGATGGATGTTAAATTGACATAAAAATTACAGGAACAAAACTTTACCCTAGAAGTATGATCCAAAAAAAAGTAAGTTCCTAACATTCTTCCTGCATTAAATTTCCTTAGCACGATGCTACAGTGACCTAACCTCTCCTGTTGTACATAATTCTTCTACCAATTTCAGATTGAAATTTTTACCTTCTCCGTATTTTTGAGCCAGTTGCTGTTAGGACTGTCACAAAACTGCAAGGAGAATCAGGCATTACCTATCTACTGATTTATCTTTAATGTTTTGCCACTTTCTGCAAGCAAATCTAAAGTCTTGAAGTAATAAACGAAGTAACGCTTCAGGTTTTTGTAAATGCTGATTCGTCGGCATTCGATTCGGACGTATTCCTGTCTCCCATAGAAATGATAAGTTGGTACGCCTGTGGCAAGATAGAATGCGCATGAGGATGACAGCTAGGCGCTATGGGAGAGGCAGGCCCCAAAATTGTATGAAATTCTCTCACATTCTCTCCCATACAATTGAGCTGTCATCCTCATGCGTATTCCATCTCGCCACAGGCGTACCAACTTATCATTTCTCTGTTGTCTTCCTGTCTATGAAATTCATTGGTTACAGTATATTCTTCATTTTTTTTTGTTATATCGCTAAGAACCCTCCGGTTTGGTGAAATTAAAGTTATCTACGATACTGATGACCTGTAGCTTCATGCAGGGGAAACATAGGCGTGGTATCTTGACTTCACGTAGAATAGGGTACAAAAGTTCCTAAAAACTCACTATTTTACCAACTTTTTCATCAGAAAATCAACTATTTCTAGCAACTATTTTCGTTATTTTTACTCACTTTTCGACTTTTTTACTTTAAATTTTCCGTGGAATCCCTGAACATGTACAACTCGATGGAGAAGGGTCATTTGCCAAATGAAGAAGGACATTTCGTTTACATCTTTGCTATATATCCCGATTCTTTTACATGTAAATTTTCGCAATTTCGACTGAATAAAAAGATGGCGCCCTGCATGCACGTTGAAGAAGGTTTCTGACTTTGCTTATTTTCTTAATTTTTCACGTTACTTTTCTGAATTAAAAATTAATTATGCAAAATTTCGATGCATGATATAATGCAGAAATACTTCAAATAACGTTCGAAATCGAAATAAAATATAAAAATGTTTTGTTTGGAACTTAATTACGCTCATTTTTTGTGAGATGTTGATCAGCTGCTATAATGGTCGCGCGTATTGATTGAATTATACGAACATTAATTTTGGATTCACCATACGCTTATCATATTGTAACTATGGTTCGTAGATAGCTGTACCTCGATATAATTATATCGAATTGGATTTAGAGTTTACAACATTTAATTTAACCGACACTCATCGTCTCAAATAAAATATAAAATTCTGCAAAGTTCACATAACTTTACTGCAATGAATTATTTTTTTAATGTTGCATATAGATATAGAATCATGTATACGATTACGATACACTGTACCTTTACAGCACATCGCTTTAAAGACGTTTTTTTTATTTATATATATAAATTATGAATGTTCCACACACACATACCGCATATTGCAAATTGCATATTTTCCTTTTTTAATGATTCAAAAATAACAAGAGGGACGAGGTGCCAAGACTTATTATTAAATTGCAAAAAGATTCATTTTTAGTATATTTTTTTTCATCTTCGTTGTTGACTTCTTTACAATATCTTTTTGCATATATGAACCAAGCAGTGCATAAAATTCATATATCAAAACGAACACCCATTTTCACGTATTAAAAATTATTTTTTTTCTTTCGGAAATTCGAAACCTGACTCGAATTTCGTGTTCGCACTTAGTAAAAATTTTCTAATGAAGAGAAGATATGGATTTCACGGTTCATTTTGAGATGCGTTTTTTAAATACAATGCTCGAGAAATTACAGCAAATATGTATGCAATTGCGGAGAGCTATTCATCCGTTATTGAACAGCGACAGCAAAAATAAGCTATTAACACCGGTCAGTCTGGTCGGTCTGGTCCTATTAAATAGTCAAATGTACGCTGAAAGATTTGAAGTAAAAAATTTTACTTCTTACCACATGCGAAAGTTGACCATTACATAGCAATTTGCCCTATGCGAAAAGCATCCATTACGTGTTAATACAATTGGATGCTGCTACGCACTTCATCACTTCGGAAACAACTTTGTGATACTCGTAAACTCACATTGTGATTTTGTGCAACTTCGGTTACTGTTTTTCGACAAGTCTAGAGTTTCTAGAGTTGTGTCAATAGATTAAGGATGTGCTTAATACGTAGATAGAAGTGAGGGTTTTGAGGGGTATTCTGAATGTGTGCAACGCAGAGCCTAATATTTGGGAATCGTTTTTGAGAATTTTTGGGAATTTTTGGGAATTTAGGGAATTTTTGGGAATTTAGGGAATTTTTGGGAATTTTGGGAATTAATTCCCAAAAATTCCCTAAAATTCCCAAAAAATTTCTTTTCTTTGCATTTTTATAATTAAATGCTCGTAAAAGATCAGGAAAAGTTCAAAAACCTTTAAAAACTATGAACAAGCAAAGAAAAAAATGGGATTTTTTTTGGAATTTTAGTGAACTTTTGAAAATTGGTTCCCAAATATTATGCTCTGAAGGATATAATTCTCGTCGATGTACTCGCACCAGCCAGGGCGTATACTCTACTTGTAGGTCTCTCCAAAGCCGACATTAGTACAACACCACAATAATTTAAGAGCAATCTACACTCCGACCCCCTATGAAATACATTTTTGATGATAACTTTTTATTCGAATTATTTTTGAAAAAAGTGGCCTCATCGTTTGGTGCCAGAGAACATATAAGGTGTCGATAGCCACTCAAAACTCAAAACTCCTAAAATTTGTGTTTTTATGATATTTTTTGGACTTTTGAGTTTTCTCGACGTAGACTGCATCAATCTTGACAATAAACCGCGAGCCTTTGTCCATATTATTTTTATTTCAATGAACGCATCAAAAACACACTGAAAATGTATATTGATATTGGAAAAGTGGAATTTGAAATTTTTAATTTCAGTTTAAAAAGCCGCTCCAATTTACAAAAAATATCTCGCTTGAAAAAAAAACAATTTCGTGACTTAACAAATTGGGTTGTTTTATTTGTTGACAGTTTGTTTTAGTTGTGATCACCGAGATAACCAAAAAAAAACAAAATATTCCTATCAGCTGACAGATACCTAATATCCCATTTCGATTCTTTAGAGTTTCCGTACGTGAGTTCATCATGGCAGTGATTTTAAAATAATTATTTTTGAGTTATAGCCGAAAAAGGGTTTTCGGTACCCTCTGACATGCTTTCACCTTTGAACACTTTAACCGAAAATTTAAAAAAATGTTCGACAAAAAATGAAAGATACGATTCTCTAGAATTGAAGACGAATCTATTACTCATTAAAATCGGAGACCACTTGTTCCCCTATCACCATCACCTCCAGTTTTGGCGATATGCCGCTTAAGCTCAATTTACTGAATATATTATATTCAATATGTTCTGAAATATTTTTTGTTTTTTTTTTGGAATTTTAGGGAATTTAGGGAATTTTTGGGAATTTTTGGGAATTTAGGGAATTTTTGGGAATTTTTGGGAATTTTGGGAGTTTAGAGAATTAATTCCCAAATATTAGGCTCTGGTGCAACGTGTAAAAAAAAAGGAGAAGACCAACTGCCGACCGGTGGGACGCGAGTGTCGACTGAATGAAGTGACAACAAACTATTTATTTAATCTGTAAAAAAAAACTTTTCAAAGACTAGATGACCGAAAATTTACACTTTTTCTTCGTAAGAACGTGCGTCTTTTTTCAGTCATGGTAGTGAACAATTAACTATAACAAGGTTGCCAGTTTCACATACAATTATAGGTCGCCGTAAGAGTTGTGACTTATTCCCTTGACTGAAAGTCAGGGTCTTACGCCAGAAAATACCGAAAAATGTCTGTAACCATACATGTACACTTTGATTGAAAATGTATGAAATGTTATGAAAAACGTTAATGTCTGTAACCGTTTTTTTCTTGTGGGCAGGATAACTCGAGTAATTCTTAACCAATTTCAACAATTTTTTTTTTAATCGATGTGGAATTAAATTCTCGAGGCTAAGTTCGAAGATGAGCCATGTGGGATTAAGAATCTGGAAGTTATTCCAGAAAAACCTGATTTTACACTGTTGATAACTTCTCTATTAAATACGATACGATTACTTTGATGAAATTTGATTTTTTTTGGATGTGTGTGTAAATCATGTGAATTTGTTTTCGCCAACGATTGATATTAGAATTTATGGTAGACTATCAACTTGATAGTTGACTATCAACTTGTGAAATGTTATGAAAAACGTTAAATGTCTGTAACCGTTTTTTCTTGTGGGCAGGATAACTCGAGTAATTCTTAACCAATTTCAACAAATTTTTTTTTTATCGATGTGGAATAAAATTGTCGAGGCTAAGTTCGAAGATGAGCCATGTGGGATTAAGAATCTGGAAGTTATTCCAGGAAAACCTGATTTTACACTGTTGATAATTTCTCTATTAAATACGATACGATTGCTTTGGTGAAATTTGATTTTTTTAGGGTGTGTGTAAATCATTTGAATTTGTTTTCGCCAACGAATTATATTAGAATTGATGGTATACAATCAACTTGATAATTGACTATCAAATTTGACAGTTGACTATCAACTTGCTTGATAGTTGACTATCAAATTCGACAGTTGACTATCAAATTTGATAGTTGGCTATTTGAATATCAATTATGAATTTATGTATAAAAAGAACGCATTAGCTATGTCTTTTGTCACTCCAGAATCATCTTATAAAGAGTACACATCGATCTAATGATCTATGATCTAATACCATAAAATGTGTGTCGCCTAACAATGTACAATTATCAAAAATTAAAAAGTATCACATTTTTGTTTTATGTGTGTTTTACCTATTGAAAACGAAAATGTGATACTTTTTAATTTTTGATAATTGTATGAAATGTGAAGAAAAACGTAATTGTTTGTAACCTATTTTTTTTTGTCACCACGATAACTTGAGTAATTCATAACCGATTTTGATGATTTTTTTTTAATCGACGAGGAATGGGATTCCTGAGGCTAAGTTCGACGATAAGCTATGTGTGATCAACGCTTCGGAAGTTATGCCAAAAAATAGAAATGTAATAAATGAACAATATAGTTGATTTTCGATAATTGGTATTTGATAATTGCTATTTTATATTTTATTAATTAACAAGCAGCATATACCTAAAATTACATATACACTACAATGAGTATATAGTATTACAAAAGTCAAGCAATTCTAACATTAGACAACTTCGACGAGTTACGGTATCGTAATGCAATATTAGACAGCTCGGACGAGCGATAAGTTTGATATTAGATCAAACCTAATATTGGACAACTCTGACGAGTGTGAAGTTTGCGGCCCGAGCGAAGCGAGGGTCGTAATTCACACGAGTTGCAGTATCGTATTGCAATATTAGACAGCTCGGACGAACGTTAAGTTTGCGGCCAAAGCAAACCAAACATTAGACAACTACGACGACTGAAGTTTGCGGAGCGAAGCCTGGGTTGTAATTCACACGAGTTGCGGTATCGTATTGCAATATTAGACAGCTCGGACGAGCGAGAAGTTTGCGATTAGACTAAAACTTATTATTAGACAACTCTGACGAGTGTGAAGTTTGCGGCCCGAGCGAAGCGAGTGTCGTAATTCACAAGAGTTGCAGTGTCGTATTGCAATATTAGACAGCTCGGACGAGCGATAAGTTTGCGGCCAAAGCAAACCAAACATTAGACAACTACGACGACTAAAGTTTGTGGAGCGAAGCGAGGGTTGTAATTCACACGAGCTGCGGTTATTCCCTTGACTGAAAGTCAGGGTCTTACACCAGAAAATACCGAAATATGTGGGTAACAAAAAAGTTTACTGTGCTTGAAAATGTATGAAATGGCATGAAAAACGTTTAATCTGGGTAACAAAAAATCGTTCAAGGCACGATTTTTTTTAAATATGTGGAAGTAAAATACCAACGCTAAGTTCGAAGATGGGCTATGTGGGACGAAGGATCTGGAAGCTATGCCATAAAAACAGGATTTTACACTGTTGATTATAGCCTCAATCGAAAAAGATTACTTTGATGAAATTTGAATTTGTTGCGTAGTGTGTGTAAATCGTATAAGTATGTTTTCGATGATGTGCATGAAACAAATAGGAAGAAAAATTTCGTCAGTACATGCCCAGCCTCTAACCGGTAAACATCTCTTGTTAGTGAACTGCTAACAACTTGATAGTTGACTAACAAATTTGATAGTTGACTAACAAATCTGATAGTTGACTAACAAATCTGATAGTTGACTAACAAATCTGATAGTTGACTAACAAAAATCCGTCTACTAAATACCAAAGAAAGATGTTTTTACTGTCTTACGGCAGAAAAATGCCTGCTTTCAAATGAAATGTGGTACATGTCGCGAGAAGGCGTTTTGTTCGTTCCTAGGGAATTCATCCTTCTACGAAATGTAATGAGAAGGCGTTTTGTTCGTTCCCAGGGAATTCATCCTTCTACGAAATGGGTTTTTTTTAAATTTTTTACCAAAGTGAAAAGGCCTCTCATCGTTCCATATTCGTTAAACTTCGCATCTACTCTGATTCAATTCGACAAAATGGCAATCAAACAGAATAATACATAGCTCATACGAGTTTGATTGGTTGATTGAAAATCTTGCTGCAAATTTATAAGAAACATAAGAACTCAAAGATCATTCGGTCTTACGTTCAAAGATTTTTTGAAGAATTTTGTTGTAATGTATAGAGTAATCGATATATTAATGTTCTAAATTTGACAATTTTTTTAGGAATACAGCATATGTAAAAATAAATTAGGATCAAATGTAGGCATTTGTATCAGTGATGCTTCGGAAGTTCAACAATGAAAATGATCAAAAAGATATTGAAAAAAATTATCAGTCAAGGGACCTGACCCGCCCAAAAGGTGGGACCTAGTAAGAAGGTTATTTACATGTTTCGACACGAGTGATCCGTTCACCATTGTCCTTTAGGGATGACCTTTAATTCTACTGATGAGAATTGTTAAAAATATGGCTTCGTAACAGAGCCCACTGGCTACCAAAAGGCCCTTTAGAAAAATCGAGCAAAGTCCCATAACATTCGAAGGACGCCTTTTTTCATATAAAAACGCAAAAGGCTCTTCGGAGATCGCCTCTTCCGGAAGCTAAAACAAAGGAAAAGACTACCAGTTTTGGGTGAAAATATCTGTGAATAATCGTGAAAACGCATTTTAATAATTGACGACTTCTACGGCTCATAAGAACAACAATTCTTCTGTTCCTCAAAGCTTCCCTTCCTCAAAAATGAAACTTCAAGCCGTAATTTCAATACACAGAGCATGATCGAAAAGTGGCTGTATCTGATGGCAACCCGAAATTTACATACAAACTAATTAACAACTGTAATCAATAGTACAAGCACTTTATGACTGAAATAGCATTAGTGATGCCACTTGAATCAGTCGCACACACAAATGCAACCGTACGTATAAGTAACAATTTACTCATGCAACGAGCACACTGGAAGATGTTCCTTCCGAAGTAGAAAATTGAAAATTTCTAGCCCAAGTTGGATGCTCACCCAGGATGTGCCATCATTAACAAATATGTAAGTACAAACGAAAACAACGTTTGCCTACCGGTGAAGTAGATATATGTGTGTGCAGTGTATGCATATTATTGACATACATTTTCTAGTGCACCTCATGGAACAAAGTGCGTATTATGTACAATATGCGTTGATGCATTTCTTTTCCCTCATCGTATGCCTACTTTCATTACGTATCGTTGTCGCAATGGGATGGGAAGCAGGCATTCTTATTTTTTTCCCTTCCTTTATGATGCGAATAAGCGTTGTATGAATGCAGTGGAGTACAATCTAATTCTCTTTCGAATCATATAACGAACAACATCGATTAATTGCTGTACAAGGTATTATGGAGCTTTATACACGACACATTTAGAAGAAGTAAAAAAAAAATTAACGTTGCAAGCAAATGAGTGGTAAGTAAACTATGTGTAACACAGCAAAAATGTAATCGAACCACACCTCTCATATAAAAAGGTAGCAACGTTAACTGCGTATACACCTTATCTTACACACCACTCTATGCAAAACCTCATCTTTTTTAACGATACCATAACCGGGTGGATGTGTCGTACTGGCTTAACATATTTATTTTTTTATGACGTTTAATTCACGTTTGATTTAACACAAAGAACAATGTTGGGCATACATAGAAGTACATGGCGGAAAAAAATGGTTCTTATGAAAATGCTTATACAATGAACTCACTTAGAAAGTTTAATTTCTGCTCGAGTTCATGTCCATGTTTGGTTAAACAATCTTCAGTTATATGTCAAGCGTGTCAAGATTATTTTTTTTTGCTCCAGCCAGCGCACAAATAAAGGACTAAAAATATTGAATTTTTAAGTGCACATTACGGTTGATATGGTTGTTATTACAATATTTTTTAGCTTAAATTTCACACTTTCCGGTGATTGTTTAATCAGTAATTTATTGAAAATTAAAAGATATTGCTAAGTACGATATTTATTACACGCACAATGTTTCGTCGAAAAAAAAATGCTTTGTATAGTTAGTTGTAACGGAATAAATTCACACCATAATAAACACCCAATGCAACGAACGTCGAGATACGTTTTTTTCTGCTATTCAGGGCCGAAATATAAGCTCTCATCATACTTTCACCTACGGTTTACGATATCTTCGTTTTCAATTTTAGTTTTAGTCCTGATTGATTGATTTTTCTTCAATATTATCATGTCCGGAGCGATAGCGGAGGACTTGACGCAGTCTAACTTCCAAAAAAAGAACGAAGAAATTTTTTTGAGACGCGGCAACTATATATAGGCGAGAATTTAAGTTTCTTTCCTTTGGCCCGTATCACCACAAATCCTATTCTATCTTATTCGCGCTTCAAATACGAGCAAAACGAGCTATCACTCGACTATGTATCTTTAAAATTGCCGGAGATACATCGTTTTGAAGTTGGTCATTTTGATAGAAAATGCACCAAATTAACGTTTTCCAAACAATCAAAATCTTTCAACTTACTCTGTATGTTTCTATCTATCTGTCTATCTATCTATCGACGGTCGATCTCGGAAACTAGTCAGCCAATCTCCATGAAATTTTGCAGGAACCTCAGGGTGGGCATAAAAATGAAAATGTGATACGCCATTACCCCAGGAAAAACCAGAATTTTATTTTATTGGCCTCGAAGTGGTTTCTGAGTGTGGTTTTCGAGGGTCGGGAACGCGTGTTCGGCTGTAGCTTAGCTGTATTGAAACCTACAGAGGCGTGCGACCCATCAAATGAAAGGTATTCGTAACGCGATTCGAACAAAAAAAAATCGGGGCAGATTCGTTTGAGCTAGAGTGATTAGAGTGACCAAATTTTGAGCTACTCGAGCGTAGGATGAAAGGACTAATATTTTTTTGGGTTATGAGAGATATAGAATTACTTTCTTCGACAAAGTCTCAGAGTTTTACGAGTAGAACAGTGGGGTATATTTGAAAAATGTCGAAAGTTGGAAATGGGTGAGTCAATTATGTTTTTAGAGGTATTTCTTGAATGGTGGCAGATAGAGAGTTTTACGAGTAGAAAAGAAGGGCATTTGTGAAAAATGTCGAAAGTTGGAAATGTGTGAGTCAATTGGTGTTTTAGAGATATTTCTTGAATGGTGGCAGATAGAGAATTACTTTCTTCGTCAAATTTTCGATTTTCGTCAAATTTTCGATTTTCGTCAAATTTTCGATTTTCGTCAAATTTTCGAATTTCGTCAAATTTTCAAATTTCGCCAAACTTCCGAATTTCTGTTATAAACTGTTATAAAAAGCAGTGTTCTAAAACTTCTAAAACGACTGATATCCCAACAAAAATCTCTTCGAGAAAAGTGTGACGCAGTCTTTGAAATACAATTTCTAAAATGAATGATATCGCTAGAGTTGACGCTTTCAGCTTCGTTACGCAAAAATTAAATTTTACACCCAATTTTAGTTCAAACAAGCTGGCTTAGTTTTTCTCATCATCTGCCAAATAATTTTTACCAAAAAAAATTTGACTGAAAACAACCAAAATTTTACCAAAAAAATCTGCGTCGCAAAGTGGCAAATGTTCAGGAACAGACCAGCAAGAAAATTTATCTGCCACATGCGACGCAGATTTTTTTGGTAAAATTTTGGTTGTTTCCAGTCAAATTTTTTTTGGTAAAAATTATTTGGCAGATGATGAGAAAAACTAAGCCAGCTTGTTTGAACTAAAATTGGGTGTAAAATTTAATTTTTGCGTAACGAAGCTGAAAGCGTCAACTCTAGCGATATCATTCATTTTAGAAATTGTACTTCAAAGACTGCGTCACACTTTTCTCGAAGAGATTTTTGTTGGGATAAGCCTTTGATCTTGACTTCAAAATTGAGATAAAATCCAAAATTATCTTCTTCTTCGTCCCAAAACATTTAACAAATGTAGGCATCCCACATCCCCTTGACTGCAGATCAACTGTCGAAATAGTAATACTGAGGGAATTCTGACGGAATCTTCTACTTTTATCTCGGCTTTAAGCTCCTTTTGTTTTAATTACACATTTAATGGACTTGCTAAGCTTGAGCCAACGCACTTCAAGCAAAAGTGTTTTTAATGGCAACTGTCATAGATATTATTTTGTATGAAAGAAGTTTCCAAATGTACAGTGCCAAAGTTTGTTCGATGCAATGCCCAGTTTCAGTACTCTATTTAGAGTATTACTCATGCTTGAAGTGCGTTGCTTGAGCTCATTTAACTGATATGATATTATCCCTTATTGTCCCTTAAGAGGCACCGGCACTTTGCTGAAAAGCATACATTTGGGCGATTTTTAAATACTGGATTTTAGTTTAATTTTGATGATCTTTTCCACCAGAATCCTTTTTCAAAAATGTACGATAGCAGTTCCGACCACGAGCTTTCAACAGAAATTAGTTTTGGTTGTATCAGTTTGACCAGCTCTGAGAACAATGAGCAGTTCATTAAAATTTTGATTTATAGCTAACACATTCGTGGTCGGAATTGAGTTCGTACATTTTTCAAAAAGGATTCTGATTAAAATATATAATTAAAAATGAAATATGAAGCACACAAATGTAGGCTACAATTTTAGCTAAGTATCGGTGCCTCTTAAGTGTTTGATGTAGGGATCAAGGTAATCTACATTTGCAGCCTACATCTAGGCAGAAAAATATTCATTTTTTTGATGATTTCTATGAACCAAATTTTTTTTGAAAAAGTAAAATCATTAAAGCACTGGTTTGTGAGTCATAACCCACTTGGAGATTGCTGTGCACATTACACAAATTTAATTTACACAATCTGCAAAGGTTTCTCCAAGTGTGATAAGTTATCACTCACTATCCACAAACCAATTTTTCCTTTAAAAGTAACACATTTTTGCGTGCTTTAATGGTTTTACTTTTTCAACAAAAAAAAATTGATTCAGAGAAATCATCAAAAAAAGAATATTTTTCTGTCTATATGTAGGCTACAAATTTATAAAGAGTCCATAGCTCTTAAGAGAAATCTTTACTTGTCAAATTTGTAGCCTACATTTGGGCTCGAAAATATTACATTTTTAATGATAATCTTGCAATCGCATCCTTTTTGGAAAAAGTACTAACATCGTTAGGTGTTAGGTTTAAATGAAATATAGAAATGTTTTTGGTGAAGTATCCTAAGTCAGAGATACAACACCAAACGATGTTTTTACTGTTTCCAAAAAGGATGCGAGGGCAAAATTACCGTCAAAAATGTAACACGTCCTTTTCAAAGGCTTTTTTGTCCACTAAAAAGCACGGAAAGGATGGGATACTTTTTCAAATTGTAAGAAAACTCCTGTGGATTACGGCCCTTGCTTTGCTCTGAGCACTTGTTAATGCTTAATGAAGTTGTCGAGAAAAGAGAAAGAGCCGGCTTATATATGCACTTAAGTGCTACCAGATGTAGAACTTAGATTTGAACTGTTTGAGGCAAGGACACTGTTTCGGCTTCGGAATGTGAAAGAGACCTCAGAACAGTAATTAACTGCTTATCGTCAGTCCTTACTATCATTATCTCTTTACGAGACAGCATCAACTAGGAAAATGCTCTCATAACAAAGTTAAATTTGTCCTCTGGAAACCGGAAAATTTACACAGCAACGAAAATCACCGTGATTACGTTGTATCATATGTTTATTAGTGAGCGGGTTGACTTTGTAATTGTTTTTAATGTGTAGGCATCCTGTACGTTGTATTTACATTGTCTGCGATGAGAATGTAAATGAAACTTACATGTTAGACTTTTCGATGATTTACATGCTATGCGCGATCATTTACATGCGCTGGTCGGTCATTTTTCGATGATTTTGTTTATGTTTTCACTTCACACAAACCACGATATAAATTGGAATCTACACAGGCAGAACTATTTTTTGGTACACCTGCCATCGATAACATTAAGAAAACACTAAAATCACACTGAATTTATAGTTTAAAACAACAAAATCAAAAATTTTGCACTGAAACTGAGAATGACAACAACAAAGAAGTCAATTAAATACAGCCGAAATGGCGTGCACAACCGATGCCTACTAAATCAAAATGAAATTTTAGTTCAAAATGGATAGAAGTGGAAAGGTTCCGAAATGCTGCTTTATGCAAAATTGTTTCGTATTTTTCATCTTAGACAATGTAAATACAACGCACAGGATGCCTACACATTAAAGAACAGTACAGAAGAGCCTATGTGAATGAGTAATACATGTGTGCGAAATTAGGCGGTTCGCCTTCGGCTCACACGCCGCAAACATCGCACACATGTATTACTCATTTACATAGGCTCTACTGTAATCTACTATTATCTTCCTTGGTGAAATAATAGCAGTCAAAAAGGTGCTATTATTTCGCCGTCGGTAGATAAAATAGCGTATTCACCTCGGTCCAAAAGTTTATTTAGACACTTGGAGTTATACCATTCGCCTTCGGCTCATGCAATAACTCCCCAAGTGTCTAAATAAACATGTGGACAGAGGTGAATAATCTACTAAATTAACGTGTGTACCACTGTACCACTAGGTACGTTGAATTTACATCACTGATTCATTGCTATGCAAATAATCAAGTGGTTGAGTGTTTTTTTTTCGGTTTTTCGGGTTGTTTTCTGTTTTATTTTTAATTTTATTTTGGTTCTGTTTAACTTGATTTCGATTGACTCCGTTCTGCTGCTTGTTCTGCTGCGTCTAAGGGATGTTTTTCGAAACAACCTTCCGATAATTTTTCCGTATTTCCATCGTAAGGTGGCACGAACAAACTTTGAGACACTAATTCAAGCGTAAAGTTTGCGGCTGTATCGTGTATAACGGACCAGTCCCCGGGTAAAAAAAAAGTGGTTGTGAGACGTCTCTTCGAGACAGCTATTTTGTATGGAGGCGAGACGTCTCTTTTTTGACCTTTGAGACTGGATTAGTTCTCATAATTCATCCAAAATTCATCCGAATTCATCTGAAACTGTTGAGAAGTCTTGTTTTAAATGTCTTTCGGAGATGTTTGAGACTGGATGAGTAGTCTCTTTTCAAACTTTTACGAGACTTTATGAGAATGTCAGAGTGGTCTCATTTTGTATATTCTTCGAGAATGTTTGAGACTGAACGAGAATACTTTTTGTTGGACTTCAAGAGACTGGTGAGAAGTCTCATTTCGACCTGATTATACATTGTGAGACTGAAGGAGTGGTCTCATTTCGGCTTTTCGAGACGCTGTGAGACTGAAGGAGTGGTCTCATTTCGGCTTTTCGAGACGCTGTGAGACTGAAGGAGTGGTCTCATTTTGACTTTTTGAGACGATGTGAGACTGAAGGAGTGGTCTCATTAAGGATTTGTTAGACGTTATGAGAATGGATGAGTGGTCTCATTATGGATTTGTTAGACGTTATGAGAATGGATGAGTGGTCTCATTTTGATAAGAAGAAATAGGATAAAAAAGACTGTTTGAGTTTTTCCGATACCCTGTGAGACTTCTCATTTTTGAGTTTTTCCGAGACCCTTTGAGACTTCTCATTTTTGAGTTTTTCCGAGACCCTATGAGACTTCTCATTTTTGAGTTTTTCCGAGACCCTTTGAGACTTCTAATCTTTGAGTTTTTCCGAGACCCTTTGAGACTTTTTATTCTTGAGTTTTTCCGAGACCCTTTGAGACTTCTCATTTTTGAGTTTTTCCGAGACCCTTTGAGACTCCTCATTTTTGAGTTTTTCCGATACCGTTTGAGACTACTCATATTTCATTGCTTTGGCCATGCTGTTAGACTATTTTCTTCTTTCGATATTATTTATCGGACGATTTGTTTATGTGAATATCTGTACTTCTATGTTGAGTTCATAGATGGCCACTGCCCTTTACTTTTCTTATAATTCGCTAGATCAAATTGACTGAAATTATGTAGAATCGTTAGTAATATTTTTTTTTACCTTTTTGTAATGTTTTTTCCGGTCACCCATCCAAGTACTAACCGCGACGAATGATGCTTAACTTTCAATCTGGACGGCCATCGACGTTACTCATGTTGCTAAATCAGATATATGTATTTGTGGATCTAATTTTGAACCGTTGTTACAATTTCCGAGACCAGATGAGTAGTCTCATTTCTAAAGTTTTTTCTACTTTTGAGACCCGTTGAATGGTCTCATTTGAAGAAAATATTTCCTTTGATTTGTGAGACCCGTTGAGTGGTCTCATTTGAAGAAAATATTTTCTTCGCTTTGTGAGACCCGTTGAGTGGTCTCATTTGAAGAAAATATTTTATTCCATTTTTGAGAACGGAAAAGTGGTCTCATTTCGAAAAAAAAAATTTTCTTCCAATTTTGAGAACGGAAAAGTGGTCTCATTTCGAGAAAATATTTTCTTCCAATTTTGAGAACGGAAAAGTGGTCTCATTTCGAGAAAATATTTTATTCCATTTTTGAGAACGGAAAAGTGGTCTCATTTCGAGAAAATATTTTCTTCCAATTTTGAGAACGGAAAAGTGTTCTCATTTCGAGAAAATATTTTATTCCATTTTTGAGAACGGAAAAGTGGTCTCATTTCGAGAAAATATTTTCTTCCAATTTTGAGAACGGAAAAGTGTTCTCATTTCGAGAAAATATTTTATTCCATTTTTGAGAACGGAAAAGTGGTCTCATTTCGAGAAAATATTTTCTTCCAATTTTGAGAACGGAAAAGTGGTCTCATTTCGAGAAAATATTTTATTCCATTTTTGAGAACAGAAAAGTGGTCTCATTTCGAAAAAAAAAAATTCTTCCAATTTTGAGAACGGAAAAGTGTTCTCATTTCGAGAAAATATTTTATTCCATTTTTGAGAACGGAAAAGTGGTCTCATTTCGAGAAAATATTTTCTTCCAATTTTGAGAACGGAAAAGTGGTCTCATTTCGAGAAAATATTTTATTCCATTTTTGAGAACGGAAAAGTGGTCTCATTTCGAGAAAATATTTTCTTCCAATTTTGAGAACGGAAAAGTGGTCTCATTTCGAGAAAATATTTTATTCCATTTTTGAGAACGGAAAAGTGGTCTCATTTCGAGAAAATATTTTACTCCAATTTTGAGAACGGAAAAGAGTTCTCATTTCGAGAAAATATTTTATTGGGATTTTGAGAACGGAAAAGTGTTCTCATTTCGAGAAAATATTTTCTTCCAATTTTGAGAACGGAAAAGTGGTCTCATTTCGAGAAAATATTTTATTCGAATTTTGAGAACAGAAAAGTGTTCTCATTTTGAGAAAATATTTTATTCGAATTTTGAGAACAGAAAAGTGGTCTCATTTCGAGAAAATATTTTATTCGAATTTTGAGAACGGAAAAGTGTTCTCATTCGAGAAAATATTTTCTTTTAATTTTGAGAACGGAAAAGTGGTCTCATTTCGAGAAAATATTTTCTTCCAATTTTGAGAACGGAAAAGTGGTCTCATTTCGAGAAAATATTTTATTCCAATTTTGAGAACGGAAAAGTGGTCTCATTTCTAGAATAAAATATTTTCTCGAAATGAGACCACTTTTCTGTTCTCAAAATTCGAAAAAAATATTTTCTCGAAATGAGACCACTTTTCCGTTCTCAAAATTCGAATAAAATATTTTCTCGAAATGAGACCACTTTTCCGTTCTCAAAATTGGAAGAAAATATTTTCTCGAAATGAGACCACTTTTCCGTTCTCAAAATTCGAATAAAATATTTTCTCGAAATGAGACCACTTTTCCGTTCTCAAAATTCGAATAAAATATTTTCTCGAAATGAGACCACTTTTCCGTTCTCAAAATTCGAATAAAATATTTTCTCGAAATGAGACCACTTTTCCGTTCTCAAAATTCGAATAAAATATTTTCTCGAAATGAGACCACTTTTCCGTTCTCAAAATTCGAATAAAATATTTTCTCGAAATGAGAACACTTTTCCGTTCTCAAAATTCAAATAAAATATTTTCTCAAAATGAGAACACTTTTCTGTTCTCAAAATTCGAATAAAATATTTTCTCGAAATGAGACCACTTTTCTGTTCTCAAAATTGGAAGAAAATATTTTCTCGAAATGAGACCACTTTTCCGTTCTCAAAATTCGAATAAAATATTTTCTCGAAATGAGACCACTTTTCCGTTCTCAAAATTCAAATAAAATATTTTCTCAAAATGAGAACACTTTTCTGTTCTCAAAATTCGAAAAAAATATTTTCTCGAAATGAGACCACTTTTCCGTTCTCAAAATTCGAATAAAATATTTTCTCGAAATGAGACCACTTTTCCGTTCTCAAAATTGGAAGAAAATATTTTCTCGAAATGAGACCACTTTTCCGTTCTCAAAATTCGAATAAAATATTTTCTCAAAATGAGAACACTTTTCTGTTCTCAAAATTCGAATAAAATATTTTCTCGAAATGAGACCACTTTTCTGTTCTCAAAATTGGAAGAAAATATTTTCTCGAAATGAGACCACTTTTCCGTTCTCAAAATTCGAATAAAATATTTTCTCGAAATGAGACCACTTTTCCGTTCTCAAAATTCAAATAAAATATTTTCTCGAAATGAGACCACTTTTCTGTTCTCAAAATTCGAAAAAAATATTTTCTCGAAATGAGACCACTTTTCCGTTCTCAAAATTCGAATAAAATATTTTCTCGAAATGAGACCACTTTTCCGTTCTCAAAATTGGAAGAAAATATTTTCTCGAAATGAGACCACTTTTCCGTTCTCAAAATTCGAATAAAATATTTTCTCGAAATGAGACCACTTTTCCGTTCTCAAAATTGGAAGAAAATATTTTCTCGAAATGAGACCACTTTTCCGTTCTCAAAATTCGAATAAAATATTTTCTCGAAATGAGAACACTTTTCCGTTCTCAAAATTCAAATAAAATATTTTCTCAAAATGAGAACACTTTTCTGTTCTCAAAATTCGAATAAAATATTTTCTCGAAATGAGACCACTTTTCTGTTCTCAAAATTGGAAGAAAATATTTTCTCGAAATGAGACCACTTTTCCGTTCTCAAAATTCGAATAAAATATTTTCTCGAAATGAGACCACTTTTCCGTTCTCAAAATTCAAATAAAATATTTTCTCGAAATGAGAACACTTTTCCGTTCTCAAAATTCAAATAAAATATTTTCTCAAAATGAGAACACTTTTCTGTTCTCAAAATTCGAATAAAATATTTTCTCGAAATGAGACCACTTTTCTGTTCTCAAAATTGGAAGAAAATATTTTCTCGAAATGAGACCACTTTTCCGTTCTCAAAATTCGAATAAAATATTTTCTCGAAATGAGACCACTTTTCCGTTCTCAAAATTCGAATAAAATATTTTCTCGAAATGAGAACACTTTTCCGTTCTCAAAATTCAAATAAAATATTTTCTCAAAATGAGAACACTTTTCTGTTCTCAAAATTCGAATAAAATATTTTCTCGAAATGAGACCACTTTTCTGTTCTCAAAATTGGAAGAAAATATTTTCTCGAAATGAGACCACTTTTCCGTTCTCAAAATTCGAATAAAATATTTTCTCGAAATGAGACCACTTTTCCGTTCTCAAAATTCAAATAAAATATTTTCTCGAAATGAGACCACTTTTCTGTTCTCAAAATTCGAAAAAAATATTTTCTCGAAATGAGACCACTTTTCCGTTCTCAAAATTCGAATAAAATATTTTCTCGAAATGAGACCACTTTTCCGTTCTCAAAATTGGAAGAAAATATTTTCTCGAAATGAGACCACTTTTCCGTTCTCAAAATTCGAATAAAATATTTTCTCGAAATGAGACCACTTTTCCGTTCTCAAAATTCGAATAAAATATTTTCTCGAAATGAGACCACTTTTCCGTTCTCAAAATTCGAATAAAATATTTTCTCGAAATGAGACCACTTTTCCGTTCTCAAAATTCGAATAAAATATTTTCTCGAAATGAGACCACTTTTCCGTTCTCAAAATTCGAATAAAATATTTTCTCGAAATGAGAACACTTTTCCGTTCTCAAAATTCAAATAAAATATTTTCTCAAAATGAGAACACTTTTCTGTTCTCAAAATTCGAATAAAATATTTTCTCGAAATGAGACCACTTTTCTGTTCTCAAAATTGGAAGAAAATATTTTCTCGAAATGAGACCACTTTTCCGTTCTCAAAATTCGAATAAAATATTTTCTCGAAATGAGACCACTTTTCCGTTCTCAAAATTCAAATAAAATATTTTCTCAAAATGAGAACACTTTTCTGTTCTCAAAATTCGAATAAAATATTTTCTCGAAATGTGACCACTTTTCTGTTCTCAAAATTCGAATAAAATATTTTCTCGAAATGAGACCACTTTTCCGTTCTCAAAATTCAAATAAAATATTTTCTCAAAATGAGAACACTTTTCTGTTCTCAAAATTCGAATAAAATATTTTCTCGAAATGAGACCACTTTTCTGTTCTCAAAATTGGAAGAAAATATTTTCTCGAAATGAGACCACTTTTCCGTTCTCAAAATTCGAATAAAATATTTTCTCGAAATGAGACCACTTTTCCGTTCTCAAAATTCGAATAAAATATTTTCTCGAAATGAGACCACTTTTCCGTTCTCAAAATTCGAATAAAATATTTTCTCGAAATGAGACCACTTTTCCGTTCTCAAAATTCAAATAAAATATTTTCTCAAAATGAGAACACTTTTCTGTTCTCAAAATTCGAATAAAATATTTTCTCGAAATGAGACCACTTTTCTGTTCTCAAAATTCGAATAAAATATTTTCTCGAAATGAGACCACTTTTCCGTTCTCAAAATTCAAATAAAATATTTTCTCAAAATGAGAACACTTTTCTGTTCTCAAAATTCGAATAAAATATTTTCTCGAAATGAGACCACTTTTCTGTTCTCAAAATTGGAAGAAAATATTTTCTCGAAATGAGACCACTTTTCCGTTCTCAAAATTCGAATAAAATATTTTCTCGAAATGAGACCACTTTTCCGTTCTCAAAATTGGAAGAAAACATTTTCTCGAAATGAGACCACTTTTCCGTTCTCAAAATTCGAATAAAATATTTTCTCGAAATGAGACTACTTTTCCGTTCTCAAAATTTGAATAATTTTTTTTTTAAATGAGACTACTCGTTCAGTCTCGGAAAGTATTAAATCCGAGACCACTCGGACAGTCTCATCGCGTCTAACAAATGAAAGTCTAAAAAGACTACTCATTCATCCTAAAACATTCTCGAGAAGTAGTCGAAACGAGACCACTCGGTCAGTCTCGGAAAGTGTAAGGAAAAATTATTCGAAAAGAGACCACTTGTCCAGTCTCGGAAAGTATTAAATCCGAGACCACTCGGACAGTCTCATCACGCCTAACAAATAAAAGTCAAAAAAGACTACTCATTCATCCTCAAACATTCTCGAAAAGTAGTCGAAACGAGACCACTCAGCTTCTCTCGTTCATTCTTGTTCATTTACATAAAATAAATTAAAATTGAGACTTCTCGTAAACTGAAAAAGTCAATGAGACCGAAATGAGACCCTTGAGACTACGTATTTTTAGGTCTCACTGAGACTGAAATTTTTACCCGGGTCGAAGCGACTGAAGATGGTTAGACCACGCTAACCTCTGACCGCCACTGGATCCGGTGGTTGAAACGGCAATTTGTCTCCACATTCGCTTCACGCGTACCATGGGAAAGGGAAGAGTGATTCTGCTCTGTTTGTTTAGCTGTGTTCGATTGAACTTTACTTGTTCTGAGCTCAGGCTCTTTTTGTGAGTAAAAATTTTTTGTTGTATGTTAGATAACGCCATCCCTGGAATTAGTGGACTAATTACTGGCTTCCCTGCGCTCCGCCCGCAAACTTTTGCGCTTAATGTAATCGGCCATTTACATGGTCTATGATGTAATCTACTATGAATATCTTAGATTGTCAAAATTAAGTAACCCTCACTCTTACAACCCACAAAAGATTTCGTGCGGAAATTAACTCGGAAACAAATGGTACAAAACTACAAACTACAAAAAATGTAAAATGGTTTGCAGATCTCGTCGCAATTATTTGGTTAATATTATATACAAGTTTCTCATTCCATCGCGCCATGTTCGAGGAAGCCTTATTATATTTCATTTATAAATAGAACTGTGGCCCTCGCATTGATCCTTTTACTCGCACGTATTATTCGTATTGCTTGCCTTACCACATCGAACATTTTAAATTTATAAAAACTTTAGAATTCCCAGTTTGTTCAACAAAAAGCCTTGACATTTAAAAAGGGATCGTGACTATTGTTAGCTTACAGTCCTTTTTGAAGAAGTTCAGCCCAGTTGGTCTACAAACACACGCGTAGTTGTTTTACTGGAAGCAAGCCAAAGAAAGGCTACATACAGTGTCCTTGCAATGTCGACATCACGACACCATCTATGATCGTTCATACATGCTTTTGTGCATCAGAGAGACTGATTGTGTTTCGAATGTTTACTATCAGGTTAGATGTAACCATAGAGGGACTTATCAGTCATTTTCCTAAGGAACATCAGGATTTATGCTAACGAGTTTGTTGCACAGGAAAAGGTCCTTCGATTAGACGTGGGTCGCGTTGAAGCGCATCTTTTACGCTAAAAAACACATGGACGCTTATTGAAGATTCAATTTAACCAAAGGAAGCTCCAACCAAAGCGGTTTTACTCCGTGCATTGAATGCGAAAACGAACAGTGAACTCGATGTTCATTAGGGTCGGTCGATTTTTGAAAAATTTCAAATCGTGCTTCTGGACCCAGCTGATCCCACTCAGCTTAACCCACAGAAGATTTTAAGACCAAAAAAACCTTTTTTTTTAAATGTCGGTTACTTAATGTCGGAACTTAATGTGAAAACAATTATGTAGACAGTGCATGGTGTTTTGATGTGGTAGTGGTAGTCATCTTTTACTTATTGTTTTAGACAAATATTTTTTTCATTAACAATGTTTCACAACAGTGAAAAACTTTTGTGTTCTAGAATCACTATTTATTTCCCTTGATAATGAGCCAATTTATCAAAAATCCGTCTAAATTTACTCCTGATTTAATAGTAACAAAGTTGAAAAAATCTGAAAAAAAACCGACTTCCATGAACTTCGTTTACTTCGGAAAACTTGGTTTTGATCGAATTTTTGTATTTTTTTGTTTTGTTGTATTTCTTTAACCTTACGTTGAATATTTAAAGGAAAAAAGAAAAAATTTACTCAATCTTTTGATTAGGAGTAACAACAAAGTACCAACACTTTCTGATACTCAAAAATTTTCTAAAAAATCGTCTTGGGCAAAGCATAGAACATTAAAAAAAAATGTTTTTTTGGTCTTAAAATCTTCTGTGGGTTAAGCTGAGTGGGATCAGCTGGGTCCAGAAGCACGATTTGAAATTTTTCAAAAATCGACCGACCCTAATGTTCATGCAATTAATTTCCGGATGAATCATTTTGTGATCCCATGTTCTATTGCCATTGTTTACAGTGAAAGACAATTTTTGCAAATTATTAAAATCAATTACAGCCCCCTCTAACAAAGAATGCTTTAATTAATTGAACATATATTATAAGCTAAATGACTCCGACCTTATTACCATACAATGAAATTACATACAATTATGTGAAATTTACGCGAAATTTACCAGCGCTTTACTATAAAATTAATTAAATTGATATGCAATTTTAGGTATGTAATGTGCCGGATAAAGGTACAGGCAGAGCGTTCGAATTGTTCCGTAATGAATTAATTTAAATCGGTTACAATAACACCGATTTCTGTTGATATCATCCCTTAACACGGTACGCCAGTGAACAACATTCAAACTAATCGAATCAAACGAAAATACGCTTGTTGAACGTCTCTCTTCTTTAACACGTCGAATCGCTATTTTTACCAATTTATGATTTCCCGACGACATATTATATTATGTGCACAGATAGAGACACACCGTAACTGAAAAATAAATTACATTTATGGAGCGCGCACTCGTCAATTATGGTTGAAATTAACTTTTTTTTTTGTCACTTACACCTCCTTCAATTTCAGTGTCACCTAATACCCAATTCTGAAATTCTTATTCCTATCGGTGGAGTGACAACAATTTCATTAATAAACAATTTATCTAAAATGTGAGCGCAATTAAATTTTTGATTTTCTAGCGTAGTACATGCCGGTAAAAAGTAAGTGTCGTGATTTTCACAGGTGCGGTACAAAATTTCAGAAGTTACGCCCACTGATAATTGGTTTCCATTGGATGAATGTGCAATGTGTACCTATAACCATATAAATATACGTGCAACATCTGGGAAATGAGGAAAAATAAAAATATAATTTCTCTGTCGATATAAAACGACCGGACCTTTAGAACCATTAAATAGAAAAAGTATAGTTGCGAGCACATGCAAATTTTAAGTGCGGGCAACACATATTAACTTAGGATAGAGAGTGGACTGGTAAAAAGCCCCATATTAACGGCAAATCATTGCATTAGAAAATAAAATTGCACAGACAGGTCATTGTCCTGAAAGGGGGCAGAAGGATGCAAATCTCAAAACTCTTGTCGTCACCAAACTCTCTGTATCAAAAAGAAAGAAAGAAAAAAAAATTGTGTGTGTACGGGTACAAAACAACAAATAATTAAAACTGCATGCGTTAAGAGGTGTAATATACAATGAGGAATGAACTGAACACTCTTAGCGCACATAATGAACGACTGAATTTTTATATTTTCTATATGTGAGTTTCAATATATGATGATGGGATGGTTTATATATATCCATATCCATACATATATTAATAATTATGGTGTTAAAAAGGGGTTTGAAAGACAAAGAAATGCGAAAATACCATACAGCGATTCTCACACATTGGGACACTACAAAAATAAAATGCAAATAAAAATAATATGAAAAAGTGCAAGGAATATTGTATAATGGTAAGTGCGAAATATGAAATTGATTGTTACACGCATTTGTATAGACGATTTTCTATTTGTTTATTGCTGTCATTTTGAATTTAATGTTTAAAATGCATTCTGGAGGGTAGGTAGTGGTTCTCTGATTTTTTGTGTCTGCTTTTAAAAATACGGATTTTTTGCGCTCGTTTCTTTTACATCCATCGCCGACACTTTTCCATAGATTTGGTGACAACAAAATTAGCTCTAGATTTCCGTTTTCAAACGTTCATAATATTACCCCGGTTGCATGGCAAAATCGCGCTACTAGCGAAATATCGAAAAAAAAATTGGTTATAGCCATTGCGTTAGCTTGTTTCAAATAGCGTTATATTCAAATATCAGTGATTTAGCAATATCGACGCTAACGGTGGCGGGACATTTCCACACCGTCAATATCGTCAATAACGATATTATCGTTTTTTGGACGATAGTATCGTCTAAAAAACGATATTATCGTTTTTTAGACGATACTATCGTCCAAAAAAACGATATTATCGTCCAAAAATTTTTCATCCAGGACGATAATATCGTCTAAATTGGAAAATTCTAAAATATTGTCTGGACGATAGTATCGTTTTCTGGACGATATTATCGTTCTAGAAAATCTAATGGATATTTTCGTTTTCTGTACGATAATATCGTCCAAAACGATAATATCGTCCTGGGCGACATTATCGTTTTCTTAAATGATAATATCGTCCAGCACGATACTATCGTTTAAAAAAACGATAATATCGCCCAGGACGATATTATCGTTTAGTTTTGGGTATTATAATTGTCCAGGACTCAATTTTACTCAGAGGTGCAGCAAGAACCGAATTCTCTTCCAAAATATCGAAAAACAATTGTCAGAGGAAATCACCTACCAAAAAATGAAAGAAGGGCAATTTACTCACACAAAGTCGGTAACTTCCTCCATTAAAAATCATATTTTTTATTGCAGCTATTTATCAAGTCAACGTCTTTCCTCAATGTGGAATATCTTAGCTCAACTCAAGACAATCTTGAGATTAAGTTGAGTTGAGATCTCAACTCAACTCAAGATTTTCTTAAGATCTTAATCTCAACTCAAGATTACCACAATCTCAAGTTGAATTGAGATTAAGATCTCAAGATTACCTCAAAATTAGCAGAACCTTCAGGGAAAGCATAATTTCGATACATTAAGTGAAAGGAAGTGTTTACAAAGTATTTATTGATAGAAAGTAAATAATCGTAAAATCGGTTGTGCTCACTACATACATTGGTCCATACACATCAGTATTTAAAAACTGCAGTGTTACATGTTACAGTCGCACGAGTCGAACTCTTTGATCCCAGGGAATTCATCCTTTTACAAAATGTAACGTAAAGACATTTCGTTCGTTCCTTCTTAGGAAATTCACACTTTTACGAAATGAAACGTAAAGGCGTTTAGTTCGTCCCTAAATAATTCATCTTTTTACGAAATGAATACCAACTTAGATTGTACGTAAAAAGCGTTTTAACACGCCGAGCGATCCGGCCCATTGCCCCGGAGCGAAGCGGAGGGCCGCAATGCGAGCCGGGCGCCGGAACGGTGTCGGAACTTAGGAGTTAATTATTTTTTTTTCGCATCGTCTCATAATTAGTCTGTGTAATTTTTCTATATAAAATTTAAATTTACAGAACCAAATGAACCAATTTTTAATATATATTTGCCGTCTATAATTTGGTTCTGTAAATTTAAATTTTATATAAAAAAACTTCACAGACTAATTATGAGACGATGCGATAAAAAAATTAACTCCTAAGTTACCGAGACTGTTCCGGCGCCCGGCTCGCATTGCGGCCCTCCGCTCCTTTCTGGGGCAATGGGCCGGATCGCTCGGCGTTTTAATGTACAATCAAATTTCGTAAAAGGATTACTTCCCTATGGTTGGTATACTCAAAATTACCATAATCACAAGTTGAGTTGAGATTGAATTCTCAACTCAACTCAATCTCAAGAAAATTCTTGAGTTGAGCTAAGATATTCCACATTTTCCCCACACATTTTTGTTCAATTTTGTGTTTCGTCTTCAAAAACCATCCAGAACGATAATATCGCCCAGGACGATATTATCGTCTAGAATTTTTATATAAAAAAAATTAAAAACGATATTATCGTCTCAAATTTAAAAAAAAATTAATTAAAAACGATATTATCGTCCCAAAAATTATCGCCCAGGACGATAATATCGTCAACAATAACGATAAAATTGTTCAGAAATAGAAAATAACGATAATATCGTCCAGCGGATATTTTCATCCAGGACGATATTATCGTCAAAAAAACGATATTATCGTTTTTTGAACGATAATATCGTTTTTTAGACGATACTATCATCTAAAAAAACGATAGTATCGTCCAAAAAAACGATATTATCGTTTAAAAACAATAGTATCGTTTTTTTAAACGATAATATCGTCCAGAAAACGATAATATCGTCCAGAAAACGATAATATCGTCCTGAAAATATTTTAGAATTTATAATTTTAGACGATATTATTGTCCTGGATGAAAATTTTTGGGACGATAATATCGTTTTTTTGGACGATAGTATCGTCTAAAAAACGATATTCTCGTTTTTTAGACGATACTATCGTCTAGAAAACGATAATATCGTTCCTGACGATATTGACCGTGTAGTTATGTCGCCTCTCCGACGCTTCTTATTGTACCTTTGGTTTACTTGTAACTTGTAATGTTTAGTCGATGCTAATTTGGTCTTTACTACTTACACAACGCTATGCTCATAGAAATTCAGTTGATATCGTACTATAGCGGTGAGGGTTCGTTATTATTTCCCCAACTGTTCGTCGCTATTTCCAATCGCAAAATAAATTGCGCCCGCCATAGTACGAATGGAAAATCAGTTTTTTCGCAACCAGTGCGCATTCGTGATCTCTGTATGTCAGGTAGCAATAGCCTCTATTGCGGGCTGGGTGGTCGGGCACGTCCAGCAAATTGCACTGAAAAAAAAACGACGACACGAGAAACCACGACTTTCTGATATCCAATAAAAGTAAATTGAACAATTAAGTTGCCTGTTTGTTCTGATTTAATCAGACTGATTATGATCGTTGCGGCACAAATAACTCTTGATCAAAGCAGAATTTTTCAGGACACGTCGTACGACTAGTCCTGAAAGACTTTTCATTCTGGTTTACTTTACTCTGCCGTTTTTGTAAAAGTTTAAATTATTATAGTGAGACCGACGCAAGAAGGTAGCAAAGTTGCCTTAAATAACTCGTCTTAGCTTTTATTCAAGTTTAGATATTTCGTAAAAGGAAATTCCCTGGAATTGTTACATTAGCCTTTTCGTTCTATTTTGTAAAAGGGAAACTAGCGTCTGCTACGATGAACATTGTGTCAATGAACAATGTTAAATATAGCTATTTTCATAATAAGGTAGTAAATGGGATTGTTTTGCGCACTAGATGTGAGATTGCCGATACGAGCGAAGCGAGTTCGGCAACACATCGTGTGCGCAAAACCCCCATTTGCTACCGTGTTAGGAACAAGGTTTTATCTCCTGTAATGTCATAATCACCATAAAAAACAAATTTCAAAAATCAAACTGAAACATAAACACGCCATGACTCCGCGAAGCGCCGTCACTCATTCATATTCCCCACAAATAAAACACACATCTAGTATACTGTCAAGAATTTGTCAATTTTCAGTGAATAAATGAGAAATTATCGAAGTTTTCCGTGAATAAATGTGAAATTATCGAAGTTAGCCGTGCGCAAATGAGAAATTATCGAAATTTTCAGTTAATAAACGTACGTTCTGTGAATGACGTGTTTAAATCTAGCCCATTTTGATTCTAAAAGTGACACTCATATTGTGAATATTATGACATTACAGGAGATAAAATAGTTTTCAGTAGTTTTATACAAATATTTCGTTTGTTTTCATTCATCATTTACGCATTAGTGCGTAAATATGTACAATCAAATCGTATGAAGGTATTGCCTTGGGGCAAAAATCGTTACGTTCGCTTGCTGTCACAGACGGCAAGCATATTAACAGTTTTACTATCAGATCTATTACTTCATTTGATCGAAGATTTTCAGATATTTCAGATAACGACAGCAATAATAATGGACAAGGTCTGACTAATGAGGGTTTATATAGCAAAAAGCATGTTCAAATCAAATGAAGTAAAAGATTTCTGAAATCAATATCTGAAAATCTTCGATCAAATGAGGTAATAGATCATATAGTAAAACTGTTATTATGTTTGCCGTCTGTGACAGGTTAAATTGCAAAATTTTATTCACGACTTCTCTTCTTTCACAGCCCATAATATCGCAACGAAATCATCACTTCTTTTATGATCTAGAGGTGAAACTTTTACTTCAAATTGTAAATCATTTTTCCTAAGTAAGAACTAGAAAGTAACTGACGTTACTACTTCATTCTTTTGTTCTAAAAAAGATTATTTAAAGAGTCATACTATGTGTCATCATGACCTTTGAGATGGCAAAACTTGCTCATCCAAACCCATATCTTCGAATCTGTCGAAATTTCTGAATAAATAAAATTTGTGAATTTATGCGCGCAAGATAACAATTCTGAGAAAAACTAAGGACTCTTGATTTGTGATTACATCACAAAAATAATTTTTCACATCAAAAGAAACGCGACTTGCATAATGTCCTCAGAAAGAACCACAAACAAACATTAAATATATTATTACTCAAAGGCCACACATTTTAACACAAAACAATAGTCCCACTTTTTCTTGGAAATGCTTGCAAATTCCGTGACTAAAGGCCTTCTTAGGCATAAATTTAAGATTTGTTCTCGAAATTTAGGCTCGGCATGAAAAGTTGGATACTCATCTGTTGTGGACGGTTTATTTTAGGCACTTTCACTTGTCGCTCACACCTCGTTCTTGCCTAAGATATACCATCCACAACAGATACGTTAATAACTATTGAAATTTCTGAAGTGTTTTATGGTCCCGTTGCTTGACTTACGCACCAAAACTTGTTTTTTTCTTTTCGAGAGAACCATTCACCAAAAATTTCGATCGATCCTAACCTCGACAAAAGATAGGGAGAGTGGGTGTCATGAACTATACACAAACAAAATGTTTTATTTAAATTGAACACTATAACTCCAACCAGGTCTCAATTGCATGGAATCGAATTTACATTTTCCACTGCAGAAACTAGAACCAACAAAATTCCAAAATTCCACTTTTATTCACGATTTAACTGGTCAATAAGAAATGTGTAAGCCAGTGCGTGTAATCGTGTGTTGCCTGACAGATTATTTCTTGTCTTTGCTCGTTGCTTGGTCGCGTGAATTCCCAGAGCCACTTCCATTCATTGCTGATTTGTTTGGTGATGAAATTGATGAATTGTTTGACGAGCCACTCGTTGAATAGCGCAAAGACCAATCGTCTGATCCACGCGTTGAATTGTTTAAGCTTTTCGAAGACCCGTTGACCGACGAATTGTTTGACGAGTCACTCGTTGAATAGCGCAAAGTCCAATCGTTTGAGCTACGCGATGAATTGTTTGAGCTTCTCGAAGAATCGTTTGTTAAATCAACAAAACCAGGCTTCGCCGAGACTTTCGTCGCGGTTGAACGAAGATTGTATTTTCTATCCATTTCTGTTTTTTTTTCACCGTTTGAATCACAAAGGCAGAACAATAACTGATCATCGGTCCGGGTGGAACGTACTAGTTTTATAATTAATTTAATGATGAATTAACATTTTCATCGGATTATTTTTACCAATGAATATTTTCGAGTAAACATGACCAAGCAGACATCATATTGAAATAATAAACAATTACTTCACAACATCAGTTATTAAAGTGCGATACAATGTAATGTGTACATTGTACGATGTATTCCTTATTAAGACTAACATCCGTGTGATCTGAAGACACATTATAGCACTAAAGCCGACCTACGACGAAGCTGGAAAAACTTAAATTTATGGTCAGCAATAAAATTGCGTTAAATTGATTAGGAGCAACGCACTTCAAGCGTGAGTGGTACTCTAAATAGAGTAGTGTAACTGGTCAAACAAATTTTTGACACTTTAAAAAAATTGTGGGAAAATTTTTAGGCCCTCTGCATGAAAAGTTGTGTGATGGATTCTTTTGAAAAACAGCCTACCGAAATCGGACGCATTTTCCAGTGGACTTTTTTTATATGTGCCTAGAAAGGTATTCGACCCTAGAAGCCAAAACCACTTTCAAAAAATTTCTTCGAAGCTTGTGTGGCTAGTGAAAGGTGATCAAAAACCGAAAACTTGCACTTTTCTTACAAACATTTCTCCAGTTACGCTAGCCGTACAGGGTCGTGTGGGGTGTCATTAGAAAGGTAATCACACGTGCTATTGAGCCGAATAGGGACTTATTGTGTTTAAAATTCATCGACACTGAAATATGTGCAGGTAAAGTTTTCAACCGAAGACTTACACTGTTCTTACTGAAATTTCTCGAGGTACATAAAACGTACATGGTCGTGTGGGGTATCATTTGAAAGGTAATTTAATGTGCCTTTGGGCCAAATAGGGTCTTATGTGGTTTGGATGCATCTACGATGAAATAGAAGTTAAAATGTTTAGGTGTACATATTTCATCATAGATGCATCCAAACTTCATAAGACCCTATTGGGCCCAAAAGCACATTAAATTACCTTTCAAATGATACCCCACACGACTGTGTACATTTTGTGTACCTCGAGAAATTTCAGTAAGAACAGTGAAAGTCTTCGGAAGCTCGACGCAAAAAAGATTTATTAAAGATTGCCGGTGAATTCATAGCTGAGAGAGTGCGTGTCTCTGTACCAGAAAGGTAGACTACACCTCGCACATCTCGAATATTATTTATTCACCTGACGAAATTTGAACCTAGGACCTCCGACACTCCAGTCGACGACTGCTACAGATTGTTCTTAGTCCCAACGTACCTTATTTTGAACCGTTGTTATGAATAAACTATTTCCTCGTGGGATTAAAAATGGGGATTAAAATACAAATTGCCAGATGGTCCAGTTTAAACCTCACTTTTCATTATTTTCATCATGCCCGCACGTTAGTAAGCGGGCGTGACGCTGGTCCACTACCAAAATAGTTTTAAAAAAAAAATTGTGGACGGCGGAGCATATTTACAGCAACCTTTTGACTTCTCCCCCTTGTCTCCAATTCGGTGTTTTCCTTTTAAATTTTTTCAGTACATTTTTTAAACATTTTCCTGACAATAGGTTCCTCAACATCTGCAACTTGTGACGCAAATTTCTTTTTGTTAAATTTTCTCAGAGATATCAGTTAATTTGTAAGTAGAAACTAGGACTTGCGTCACACTTTCACCCTTCAGGGTTTTTTAGCGGATTTTTATTTTCTTCTGTTGTGTTCTTACCATTTGACCAATTAAAATCAAAAAATGTCTGTTTTCCTAAAATAATGTGTATTTGATGATGGTTAAAATTAGTTTTCTTTGAAATTTCAATCTTTCTAATAGAAATTCACACCATAAGTCCGCTGCAATTTCAAAATGAAACGCACAGAAACCAAATCAAAGGCAGGGTTTATTTGGTCAACTCGTTTTATTTTCATAAAAGAATGCTTTGAAATTAATTTGTTAATTCATTGGTTCATCCAGCAATTCATCAAAAAATCAAATTCTGAAGCGCACTGATGACGTGAATTGTCTCGATATCTTGACTAGTTTTGTTATGCTTACATTGATTAAAACCTGCTTAGCAGGTATCGCAAGGCAGAATAAAGCATCGTTTCACAAGACAAACGTTTGATTTCAAGTCATCCAAATTATTTCAATTTCAATTTGATTTATTTTCAATTGACGGAAAATTCCAAACAACAGTATCATCGTTCAATCCCCAATATTATGGTTTAGTCCTATTTTTGATTCATGAAGGAATCAAATTTTTTCAATTTTTAGCGGAGATTAAAAATCTAATCCCAAAAGAATTACTTTTTGAAAGTAATTTTAATCCCATATTTTTCTCTGAAATTAGCTGAAACAAACTTTTTAAAAGGAAGATACAGATTTAATGGTTGATTTATTAAAAAGAAACGCGCGAAAATTATAGCGAAAGCGTCGTCGCTACTTCTTTATATCGAATTTTGAAAGCGACACAACGCGGCAGTGTTTCCCATTATTATCAATCTGTACTTTTATACACATTTTGATTTGTTTGTTGATTATACTGAAGGATACCTCATTGTTCCGAAATTCCGAAAATGAAAATATTGAGCGGATTAGAAAGAACTAAAAAACGGGACTCCGGTATGAATATAATATAACGATAGAACGATAGGAAACTCGTAATTAAAAAAAGATGAAGAAAAATCCAAAACTTGAAACAACTTGAAGAGTAATTCGTATAATTCTTTCAAATGAAGCGCATATAATACATTGCATTGGCCTGGTAGCCTCAATTAAAAAATATTTTCGAATTTTTTTACCTGAAAATCGTATAATTATTAGCGTAAAAATGGAAGAAAGCAAAGTAGAAAAAAAAATAATGAAGAGGAAACCAAGAATAGAAAAGGCAATACAACAGTAAAAGTTCGTAATACCATCCATCCATCGAGATAGAATTATTTAAGAAACTGAAATCGAAAATTTCTTTCATCAAGGGAACGTTTAATGAATTGTAATAATTATCTTTTTATTGATCTTTTTCCATTCGCAGAATGATTACCTACCAGAGAACACTCGAAACGATACACATATACAAACGTATACATACGAAAATTCGGTTGAAAAATTATTATAAAGTATCCGTATAATTGAAATGAATTAAATTATATGAGCAACTTGATAAATTGGTTTTGTTTTGTTACGGCTGATATATGGCAGCAAATGTAATTAAGAATATATCTTGTTAAGAGCACCAAAATTGTAGACGCGAAAGGAGAATGTTCGTTAGAACGACTGTTCCTTCAATTCTTTGCAATCGAGTGAAGGCCGATGAGATAAGATTCTTGAATGTGGACTAGAAGAACAAACGGCCAAGTATTTCAATCTTTATTGGAAGAGACCTCTGTTTGTATCTATAAACAAATACGTTAAGGGCGCTCACCCCTTGGAAAATTTCTAGCCCATATTTCTGCGCAAAAATATTCGTTTTTTGATGATTCAAAATCCTTTTTTGAAAAAGTAAAACCATTAAAGCATGTAAAAACGTGACACTTTTAAAGGAAAAATTGGTTTGTGAGTCATAACTTTGCCCACTTGGAGAAATCTTTGCAAAATGTGTAATTTACACGTTTTGCAAGGGTTTCTCGAAGAGGGATAAGTTATCAACCGCAAACCAATTTTTCCTTTAAAAGTAAGACATTTTTACATGCTTTAATGGTTTTACTTTTTCAAAAAAAGATTTTGGTTGAGAGAAATCATCAAAAAAACGAATATTTTTGCGCAGAAATGTAGGCTAGAAATTTACCAAGGGGTGAGCGCTCTTAATATCGAAGCTTGAGATGATATCCATAGTGTAACCTCTGATCGTTTCATAGAAGATTTTTTGCTTGAAACAAAAAGGAAACCCAAAGAAAGTTACGAAAATGTGTAAGGTCATCGAAAAGTCGATCAATCGATTTCGCTGTAACCACTTTAAAAATATTTGGAATAATTTTTCGGTGTGAGTTGCGAAATAGTTTAGTTATTCGAGCAACTCAGCATCATAATGTACAAAATTTACAAACTTTAGATGTCTATGTTGTATTTAAGGGTAATTCCAGGGTCAGTTGCGTTACAAATTTCGTTATCTGTGAGTCATAAAGTTAATTGTGTTGGCTATCTTTTGCAGTAACAAATCAGTCTATAAATTTTCTAATACTCAGGAGACACAGAGCTTTCATACCAACAAGAATTGGAATTTTTAGCCTGCGAAGTGTGACTTGTGTGATCATCAAATATAAACTGATTTCGGTAAACTTTTTTTTTTCCCTGAAAGCTATGGTCAAGACGCGCAGTTTAAGCTCAATATCAGGCTGGCATTAATAGCCAGAAATTTTGTTTTTCACAATTGGTGGTTGTTACTCCACAGAAAATGTTTCTTTGGCTTAAAAACGGTTAAAAAAATGGTTACAAAATTTTTCGAGATAACCTCGACGAGGATGACTTTTATCACCACTGGGAAGCTGTTTTCACCTACTTTACTCACCCGCTTTCGAATGGCACCGATCTTCGTTTTTATTTGAAAAAGTGTAATTTCGGCAACGCATTTGTCAATAGCTATCAGCAAAAAAAAAAAGTTTGGTGAAATCGCTTCAGGTTTCGTGAAATAACTAGAATTTTCAAAAATTTGCTGAAAACAAGCATACATTTTTATGGTGGTATCTCCCCGAGATTTTTTGGGGCTTAAACGACGCGTCTGGACAGCTTTCAAGGAAAAAAAAAGTTTGCCGAAATCGCATTTCAATTGGTGAAAATATTTCGAACAGTCACAAATTAGCTGGAATTACCCAAACAGTTTAGTTAATCGCGGTGCAAAGTACTTTAGTAGCCTAACAAACAGTGCCGCTTTTAGCTTTTGGGCGTCATAGGACAATTGGAAAAATAGGCGCCAATTTAGTAAAGCTAATTTTTTTAAGGACCTCGGGCGCCATTTTCTTCTGCTCCACTTCGGGCGCCACGGGCATTTGCCCATTTGGGCCATATGGAAAAGGCAGCACTGCTAACAAAGTACTTCGCGCTCGATGCCATATAAATAGCCATTTCCCAAGTCAACGAAATTCTCTTAAGGCTAGGTTTGCCCGCTTACATATTAGCGATATATGCGACCATAATTTCTGCAAAAAATGCATAAATGTCCTCAAAACCAGAAAAAAGTTCGCTTCTCTTTGTCGTTTAGGTGGACGGAAGGCTCATTAAAGCTCAAATATGGGATACAGCTGGGCAACTGCTAGCCTACTATCACGCGTCGTAGTGCACCGACGTTGGGTTTTATATGTATAGATATGCTTACCGTCTCCGAAAGGTTAAGGCCAGGTAGAAAGGCACACAAAACCAGCAGTACTATCAACGTCAGTATCCAACAACTGAGTTGTAATAGGGCTAATCTATACAAATGTTTGTGGCTTGTTTAATAATATTTGAATATTTGAATGTTTAATTATTGGGACCATTTGAAGGCTGCATTTTTTACGTTGCAATTTGGCAACGGGCTACCCACATATATGTGTTGCTCGGACTGGCACAACTACGAATAAAATACATCTGTTTCAACAAATTTATTCAAGAACCAAAACAGCAGCTCCTTTCTTGTAATTTATTAGGGAAAGCACAGACGAGACAGTAAAACACAACGCTCCTTTGCCTTACATTATTATTTACTGAAGATCCAGTGTAGATCAAATCGTTGCATCCTTATCCAGGACAAGGTAGGTTTAGTCCCAAACACATCGAGAAGACAAAAAAAATAATGAAAATTGCGGCCGTAGCGCAATCTTTCTCACTTTTTTCAAATGTTCCTGTCGCGGAAATTTAGAGTGTAACGACAGTAACAAGCTCTGCGTATTATGATCCTTTATATAGTAAAATGCATGTTCAACAAATTGAAGTACAAGAGTTGAAATCAACCGATTAAAAATACTTTGATCGATGGAAGTAATAGACCAGATAGTAGCACTGGTTATGACCGTCTGTAACAGGTTAATGAATTGCATTGTGTACGACCACAGCCAAATCCTCCTAACCTGATTTGAAGGTGAAAACACATCATTCAAAAATGTAATTAAAGGAATTTCAATTTTTATTCTTCTATGGAAGTAAGTGGCAGTCACCCCACAACGAAAATCTTATTTTTTTTATTAAATAATTTGATCGAATGGTTCTTTGTCCTCTGACAATAGAATGAGTCACATGCTATTTAGAAATTCATTTAAAATTCGGATAAAATTCAAAGTTAATCCTCCCGTACAAAAAGCGCATTATAATAAGACAGTTACATTTGCAGATTTATTATTGCTTTTGGTATAGCTGGATCGTCGTTATGGCCAAAAATCCAAAAATGATTGTTAAGAGAGACCTTTCATACACGTTGATCGTAAATAAAATTAAAAAGAAAACAGAAAGAAAAAATAAATTTTTAAATTTCATTCTGGAAGACTTATACCACAATCTCAGCCTTTTATTTCTTGCAATATAATGTAAGACATAATCTTCTCGAAACAGAATAATAATCCATCATTCACCTTCGACTGACTGGAGATAATATACTCCTCTTCTTCTAACATCGGCCAAAAAAATACCAGTCCTGAACATATAGGAATTAATTGTGCTGGTTGTTTATTATGAGACTCGGCTTTTCTCCGTCATACAGAGTATTATATCGGAGAGAATAAGAAAAGACGTATACGCAATAGCACAGAGCATATTTTTCGATAGTCCGTTGCATTTGGTAATAAAAACAAATGATTTGTCGCTGGAAACACTGGAGGGCGTACGAGAATTGTATTTCATTCACTCACGTTAACTTTTGTCGCTCAGTTAATACTGTCAAAGTTAACTGTGAGGTTAGATTCTCCACGGCCAATTTTGTCCGTGAAGAATTAACTTGTCAGTAAAACGTGACATTTCTGATGTAAGGAAGTTTTCGATTTCCGTATTGATGAAAAATAATTATTTTTGAGTGATGACATTGTGTTTAAATAGTGAAAAATAATGAAATAAATTTTGTTTATATTCCATCGGCAGTTGTCAAAATTCACTTTCATCAACTCGGCGTCGAAAAAATATAATTTCTGTACGCGCCCCTGCACGTAAAGCAGTATAATTTCTCGAAGTTCTACTTCGTCTAAAGTATAGTTTCCACTTAAAAATAGCACTCCGTTTAGCCTCCGTCTACATGACAGTTGTAAAATAGAACAAAGGAACTGTCACGTAAACGGAGTAACAAATTTAAATAAATTCAATTTCCACTCCGTTTGCGTGACAGTTCTTTTGTTCTATTTTACAACTGTCATGTTGACGGAGGCTAAACAGAGTGCTATTTTTAAGTGGAAACTATACTTAAGTCTCGGTCCAAGTTATTTGAATTGATTGAATTTTGAAAAATAACTTGTCATAAAAAGTTAAGAACAAGATTTTATGTACAGGAGTTAGAACCCCATTTTTACAAACGTCACTTTTACGCACTTGTGCGTAAATATGTACAATCAAATTACGTACTACTTTGGTCGAACTACTGTACATAATAGTAATTTATGAAACAAGAATCGTATGAAGGTATTTTATCGCACTAGATGTCGACTGTCAACCTGAGGCGAATCCGAATTTCTCTTGGTATTCATGCCTGTACTGTACTGCGATGTCAAAATATTCATATTTAAATGGAGAAAATTTGCATACTGACAGATCCGTTGTAGCAGATGTTGCATGTTTGCATGAAAATAATGAATCTTTCGACTAAAATTGTGTTAATAATTGTGGTGCTTTTGACATTCAGTAGATAAAATCTTGTTATTAACACGTTAGTAATTGGGGGCACACATTGTGTTGACAAGCTCGCTTCGCTCGTATCGTATTTAGTGCGAAAAACAATCCCATTAACTAACTAATCGTTAAGAACGACTTACGTCTTTGATATTTTCAACCTAGTCTACCTAGTCTAAATGGCTAAAATGTCTTGAATAGTTGTGAATCATTGGACAGTAGCAACGATTACACCCATACTAAGAAATTCGAAAGTCAATGTCAAAAAAGTGGTTCAAAGAGTGAGTCAAAGTCCTGTAAATAAACATCGGTAAATACTGGTGGATTTGAAAACCAATTAATCGATGCGCAAACGTTACAAACTTCGTTATCCATTTTAAATGGCAAAATTTCGTTCACAACAAACTTCGAATCCATTCTCTTCTTTCACTATTTCACAACACATAACACGATAAAACGAACGGACTAACAACGGCACGATATATACCATCCACCATATGAAGAACATAAAGAATGAGAGCCCGAAGTCGCGTTCGGTATGTTCGGTTCGCCATCAACTATAGTTGCCATCAACGAACCAAAAATCAACTCGCCATAGGTTTTTTTTTCCTTTTCGTTTCGTGAACGTTCAGCAGATATTCGTGAGACACCATTGACACCGGTCTGCGTCCGGGTATCGCGGCACATACACTAACAAGGAATATACAAAGAATTTCTAATTCAAAAATGTCGCTTTGCTGTTTCTGTAAATAATTTATTTCGGTAAACTATTTCGAATTGATCGGGTTCGAATGCTGGTGATCGAAAGTGTTTTAATTGATCGAACTGTAATTGTGTGAACACGCGTATTTGTGAATGAACTAATTGAACGTTTCGAGAGGATTTGCAGCTGATAATATTTAGTTCAAAAAACAATTGAATTTCAAAAGGAAAATTTTGTTTCTTTTTTTTGTTCACGGTACCTTTTATGCAGTGGATACATGTTTGTGTATGTATAGACAGACGTAAAATATTTGTACTGCGTTCGGTGTGTGTTGGTGTGTTGTTCCCTATACGGGAGAGTGTATAATAGTCGATCTGGAGTCTTTTTCATCTTCGCCAAACGGGATATATAATTTGATTGGAAAAGTAAATAAGACTCCATGTTTGGGATCATCGACAAACAATATTCATCGTTTCGTTTAATCTACGCTGAAAAACATGAAATGAATCGTTTGGTGAATTGAATTTTGAACAAAAGAAATGTTAAATTTTTGGTAACTTTGAAAGTTCCAGTCGAATATAAAATTACGAAAAGAAACAACAATATCGAAGACGGTCAACAAAAGAAGTATAATAAAAATGGGAAACATGTTCATGTAGTTGTGTTGAATCGCCATTACCGAATGGGATACTATCGTACACGGTGTTACAGTATTTAAAAATGTGCTATTTCGAATCGGTGCTAATAAACAAGAAAATTATGATTGCTGTGCGATCGGATTATTTGCGATACTCCCTAGCCATGAGCAAGGATATTTAAAGCGATTGTCATCGGAAAAAAAAAACGAACGCTACTCAGTGATAATTAGCATAACAACGTTCGCGGCATTAAATCTATCGTTTAAAAAGGAAGAAAGAAAAAAACGGTGAACGGAATATCGAAAACTTTGTTTATTGTTTCGGATTCAGTTGCAATTAGAAGTTTAAAAATCTAAATTCGGTGAAGATCAACAATAAAAATCATCTGGATTATCCATTAGCATTGGAAAAAAAAGCAAACACACTGCACACTGCAAAGAGAGTAGAATCCACCATCGAGAGCTCTTTTTTTTCGTGTTTCTTGACTATGCCGTGTGTGTTACGAGATTTAATTTTTTTGATTTGAAAATTTTTTTTTTTTTTAATTTGTCGAAACGAATGTAAGTTTCTGTTTCGATTTTTATTTTCGTTTTTTTTTATTATTTTTATTTTTCATCCAAAAGTTATTTTTGTTTTTCATCAAAAAGAAGAAAGAAACAAATTTAATGAAGCAAAACAAAACAAATCAAAACAAAAATGTTTATGACATATGAATGTCGCTTTGATTGACTCTTTTGGATATTAAAATTACAAAACAAAAATTGATATAACCACGGATAAAGAATAAAAGATAACAAAAAAAAAAATCCACACCGTGAAATATAAACAGAAAAAAATTAATTTTTTTCGTATATCATCGGTTGACCAAAAAAAAAAAAAATTCTTAAAAATGTTTGGTATAGGTGGAGTGATAACCAGCATAATGACAAACCCTAGACGGCCACGATTTGTTGTTTTGCCGGGATTTAAAGCAACATCATGTCTGACAGTGGTTTTGTTGATCTGCCTCGAAACGGTGCTTCTATCAACGGTATCTAATTGTGCCAAAACATTTTACATGCATTGGAATACCACAAACAGCATGTAAGTACAACCAGAAACACATTCGGTCATTTTCCCCATTTTTTCGACATTCCCGATTTAACCACAGATTTGCATCAAAAAATTTATTTTTTTGATTTTTCATTAATTTCAAATTAACATTTCATATATCGATACAACAATGTTATTACGGGGGTACTACACATCATCATATCTATATACAATGCATGTAATTATTAATTGGTGTGTATCTCTCTGCTGTATATTGATTTGTTGATAATTATAATGTAAATGAGACGGAGTGTGATGACACTATGCGATGAAACTACTACTCTACGACTTGATTATTTCAATTAGCTTTTAAAATAATTATTATTGAGGGTGTGCTCATGCATACGGTATCGTATAGGTTTGGTTATTATTATTATTATCACTGTATACCGTCGTCGTGTCGACTGATTATAGTCGAAATATAGTCTATAACTACTAGATTATAAATTGCTTTTAATTAATTTCTTGTTGACAATTCCATTTCATTATCGTTACCCAACCATCGATTTCGACTTTTTTTTTAAATTCCTTTTCTTTATTATTTATGTGTCGGATCATCGTTGCTACGAAGTTTAATTGGAAATTTTACGAAATAACAACTCACTCTATGATAATTCGAAAAGCTGAACTTTATCTTTTACCACACCACTGTGTAGTTATACCATGAGATGAATATAATGTACTTGAAGTAGTTAATTGGATCTTATATATCGGGAAAATATTGTTCGTGTAAAAGCATCAGAAATTGGTGGCGCGCTAAATTTATGGACAAGAACGAAATTTTGAATTTATTCTATTGTTCGGGTTTCGATATAATTTCTGAAAAGTTTATTGAAAATGCCATAAATTGACCACGTTCCAATCCGGCCAAGAAGTGTAATTATCGCTGGAGTGTTGACTTTCTAAAACTAACTTGTCCTATAGCAGTTCTAGTTTTCATTTATATAGCGAGGCACTAGGTGTGCAGCAGTAGCAATCGACCAGATGGATATTTTCTGAAGCTTAAAGTCACAGTTTATAAGTTTCATCGATCATTGCGATCGAAATTTTAAAAATCAAAGCTTTTAAAGCATGATCAACGAAAGGAAAGTTCATTTTAATATAGGTGGTCAAATAGATGGATAATCCTACCAATGATAGTTGGCTACATTACTTCATGAAATCAGGATCTCGTACCGTCAGGTTATAGCCCGAGATCTTCCCTCAAAACGATCTACAAGCTCTGAGATTGACTTCCCAAAAATCAAATTTCTCTTAGCCATTAGTTAACCGTTACAGACGGCTGTCATCTGTTATCGACAACGACAGTAATAATAAACGACAAGCTCTGACTAAAGAGGTCTTATATAGCAAAAAGCATGTTCAAAACAAATAAAGTAAAAGAATTCTGAAATCAATCTATAAAAATCTTCGATCAAATGAAGTAATAGATCAGATAGTAAAACTGTTACTATGCTTGCCGTTTGTGACAGGTTAAATCGATTTGAAACCAAAATGTCAGTCGTAGGTGAAGACAATCATCCATTTTAAAATAGACGAACAGACCTTACACGTTCCGGAAATTTTCTTTCGTGCTGCGTCAATATTTACTGGGAAAATAATAGAATCTCTCCTGTTTAAGACCCCGTCAAGTGTCGCAGTCCGATCCGGAGGCACAATATTACGCAATTTTTTTTTGTTTGCTTGCGACCAGACGGCGACTCATTACCGTCTGGCCCGAAACCCGTTTCTCGTACTTTCTGTCCACAAGCGATTCGCAACGATCCGCAGAAATGAAATTTACCATAAATGTCATCAGGTAATGAATCATTTCCGCCGGTTGTTGCTAATATAAGGTTTTTCCATTGCCGTTAAACAATTTTTTCTTTCGAAAAAGTTTCGAGTAAAAAAATCTCACAAAACAAAATTCGCCAAAGGTTTTTTTTTCCTTCTACGTTCTGAACGCAACTGCTCACCAATTCAGTGATACTCATAGTTCGTTCACAAAGAGAAGCATAAATAATATTCTTGTAAATTCCGTACCGTGGATGGATATGGGAATAAAGAATTTGTTCAAGTACGCATATCCATGTCATATTTGATATGAAATTGTTGAAGAGTCGTAAACTCCATGATAATAATGCTGTTCCATAATTATTCGAAGTACATAAAAGTTTAAGATGAATCAATGTCTTGTGCGGTTGGTATACGGTAAAATACATAAAAGACATTTCGACATCTGCCTGGTTACCCACGGTAACTGCTAAATTTATCTACGAATATGATATGAATTTTAGGGGTGCACAATGTGATAGATGATATTGTCATGGTAGCACGGTGGATGAAAATGTTGGTAATTTCATCCAAAATTTTTTTTTTTTATTATTTTTGCCTTCTTTCGTGAGGCTGGCTGGCAAAATGGCATTCACATTAAAAGTTTGCGATTGTTTATTAAAGTCGAGCAACTGAAATTTTGACTTTCCAAAATGGATGCATTGTTTCAGAAAGTTTGAGTAACAGGAACAATGGAAAAGTTAGTTGTGTGTGCGAGCTAACTTATTATATCATCAACATCAACGATAATTTCAAAAATCGCAGCTTTTACTGCTGCAGTTCACTTTAAGCGATTTTTTTTTACATAATTTTACAAACTGTGGTGGGTTTCTTCTTGTGAAACTCTTCCGTTGAGTTCATTCACAATTTTGTGGAATCAAGTTTTCAAATCATTGCAATTCCGAGAACAGAGTTTTGTTTTGATTATTTCCATTTTTTTGTAAGTTTTCTTCTCTCTTATAAAATGAGGTAGCAATCAACATTACCATTCCTGTTGTTTTGTTTGACGTTCGCATGGTCTTATTAGTATTCCATTTTTTTTTGTAGTTACCATATAACTGCGATTTCAGCGAGTCAGTCTATTCGGGAGAAAAGTTTGTCGTTTCGTAAAATGAATCAAATGTCCAACCACATTTTTTTTTCGATTTAACTTTCGTCCCGCTGGGTGAACCATTTTCTCTCTCTCCGACTCGCAGCCTTAAAAACTTTTTCTTGTACCCGTTTAGCTTCGAGTTAAAATTGGGCCACTGGAAAACAAAAAACGAAAATTCGAACTCGATCGAATGTAAATCAACACAACGAAAACTGGAGAGTAAGACCATTATTAATTGTTGTTTCCCTTTTTATTTGTTCGAATATAAAAGTTTCCAACAACTTTCCATTCAAACTGAAAATTATTTATTGTTTCTATTGTGTTCGAAATTGGAATTTTTTTTTGTTTTGTTTTTGTTTTTAACAAAAAATTATTAGCCGGGAGTGACCGATGAATAATTTATCCATTCTTCCAAGCATTAATATGCGTTTTACACGTATTAGCTAAAGAATAAACAAACATATTAAGGAGGGTAAAACGGCGGACAAAATACAAAATGTTTATAATTACCAATAACCAGTTTTAATTGAGCTGTACATTTTATTGTAAAATTTAATACTGATGGCTGGGATAATAGAATGTAAAATCGGTCTCGTCCGATACATGCATTGCATACACATTACACAAAATTTTATATTAGTAAATAATCGGTTCGGTTTGCGGTAGAAAATATATTTTTAATTGTTTTTACTCTAACTCATTCGGTTAAATAATGCAAAATGTGTAATTACCGTCTATGGGGGATTTTTTTTTTTTTTTTGTTTTCGGTTAAATTTTTATTAATTTTGTTTGTATGAACTTCTGAACTTTGTTGTACGCAAATACTGTGTGCTTTCCACATATAATACAAATTGAAAATCACTCGACAATATAATGACTGAGTAGATTCTATTTATTTCAATTTTTATTTCAATTTCAATTCGAAATGAAACTATTTTTTCGTTTACACATAAAATGCATACTAAACTATACTCTGGGTGCTCGTCTCGATCAATATACAATATGTATATAGACGCCCGTCATCTATGGAAGTGTATATATATACATTTTCAACATCGTTCTCCTTTTCTTTCACGACTGACTGTCTCACCATAATTGTGTAATTTATTATTTTTATGACACAAGATCATTCGAACCACAACCAATCATGCATAGGATAGACGTGGAACTTCATATATATATCACGAAAATAGTCAAATAGAGAAAATGTTTAAAAGGAAAATCCACTGCAATTTTCTACCACATTCGTATATGAGCGTTAACGTTATACGGTATCCGTATAATTATATCAGAACAATTGTGTGCTACTACGACAATACTTAGTGACTGTCTGACTTTGATAAATTATACTTTTAATGTAAGGAATTGTCCAACAGAAATAGTAATCTATTTTGATTACCATCCATCAGACTGGAACCTTTTCTATTCGTTTTATTACAAAACTATGAAGGAGAACACACACAAAAAAACACGACCAAGAAAAACAAACAACAGCAATGATATGAAATGATGTTGGAACAGCGCTCTTCATCTAAAGAGACTCTCTGTCGAAATTGCAAGCTATTTTTGTTACTTCAAAAACGTATTGTAAAACCTTTTGGAATAATCCAGAGTAAAAGCATAAATATTTGAACAATGAAAAGTCTTAAACTGATGATATGATAACTCGATAATAATAACCATTTTAGAGTTTAAATTCCACATGAACTGGAGAGGAGGAAGTAACGAACGAACAAAAAAAAATCGCATACGAATGTTAAAATCAACATTTCCGCACCAAAGTGGCGCATAGTTATAGTTTTGAGATGCAATACGTATCTATTAGAAAACCGGAATGTATAATATTTCGGGGGGCCCATTATTCACTGTATGGAGAGGTTATTTAATTTGGCCTTTTTGTTATGTAGACACAGCAAACGAAATTTTTACAGACACAGGAAATCAATCTTTACATAAAATGGAAAATGGCTCGTCGTCTCTTCTATTCTGAGACCAAACCATTTTTGTTTTATGATTTTTTAAAATGCTACACGATGTGGAATGACAATGTTAAATGAATGTTTTCGATGTTTAAACGATATATTTTGTTGTTGTTGTTGTTGTTGTTGCCCTGTTCGAAAGCAACACACAAAACGGTCGAAATCTTTTTGATCTATTTTGAGTACATTTTTAATAATCAAATATAAGTAGAGTCGTTCGTTACATTTTGAATTAATATTTTTTCTTTCGTTTTTCTTTTGTGTGTTGTGCCATAGACACCATATAAATCTTAATAGTTAATTTATAGTCTGTGTGCCACATCAGTCGATCGTAACTTATATTCATAAGATGACACAATCGACAATATAATTATTGTTCGTAATAACTACTCGAATGCAAATCAGTCTTACATCGAATTTGTTTACGTGCTCGTCATCCATAAAAGTGTTAAAAATAATGTCAAAAATTTGTCGAGCTAAAAAGCCTCAAGAAAGTCATAAAAAAAGCCACTAAGAACACTCTGTGTGGCAACAACACAGGGTAAAAGAAATAATAATAAATATTGTAATACTTTCCGTCAATTTGTGCGCTCTCTCTCCCAGTCACTCTGTCTTAATTTATTCACTACAAATTACGATATTGATTTTCTTTCACATTTACCTATGTTAAAACTAGTCTCGGGAAATAAGGTTCATCTATCCGTTGGGTGCTTTTTTTAAAAAAAAAAGTATAATGGAGAGAGGAGGAAAAAAGAAACACACAAACAATTCGCGTGACTTGGAAAATTTGATGTTCTACTTCCTACGAGCATTACGTCGGAATAAAGAAAGAAAGAACGAACGAACGAACGGAAAAAAAAACACACATTAAGCGAGATCATTTAACATTTATAAACAATTTTCATATTTTATAAGGGGGTTGAGGCGAATTATGGTGTTGGTTATTGTTTTGATTTTTATTTACCATACACACACACATCCAACAACGAAAAAATACGAAATTCCATTTTATCTATTTTTACGTGATAACTCAACGCTTCCCGGATAAATTTGTTTTTTCCTTTATTCTGATGTCTTGCACGTTGGTATACTGACCAAGGTAATTTACCAAGTGATTATGAGAATGAATGAATAAATGAAATTTATTTCACCGCCAAATACTGGCTGAATAATTGATAACTGATTACAATGCAAACATAAAACCATAAAATTAGTCGAAACATTCCACAAACATTAGTCCTTGAATCACAATAAATAAAATTAACAGAAATTAAGTCTTCACTCCAAGTTCCTTAACAATCTTAGTTTTAAATTCACTTCGATTATCACAGTCACGGACAATATGTTCGTATTCATTAATCAATTTTTCGCAATTCCAGTCCATAATCATCACCTTTCCATGCATCCATTTAATGTCGTTTTGAAGGTATTTATTTCACTGTATTCCCGGACACAGCGCAATATGAACTTTTTTTCGCACGCAGTGCGTTATCAACTTTTTTTTCGCACGCAGTGCGATATCAACTTTTTTTCGCACGCTAAAGAACCTATTACCTTCAACGAAGGCTAAATTTTTATAAATAAAAATCTTGCATTGACCAGAAATCGAACCCCCGACACCAAAAGGTTTTTGAGCACAAAGCAGCGACTTTAGCCATTCGGCTATAGAGTCACACAATTATACCGAACGTATTGTTGAAGCGTATATACTAAGCATTGACGACTCGATTTCATTCAACGAGTCTCTTTACATCACATTGCAATGTGTATTATAATGCAGCCTTCTTGATCGTTCAAATGAATTTCTGTATACACAAGAATTTTAGAACAAAATGTAGGACATGTTTTGCATTGGAAAGGTGATTATGGCCTGAAATTGCGAAAAACGTTGTATCTACCACGGTAGGTATGCCGGTATTTTTTCGCACTAGATGTCGATTGTCGACCCGAGGCGAAGCCGATGAATACCTTCATACCTACCTTGGTAGATAAATAACTATTATGAAACGTGCATCTGGTTGATTTGACAGATAGTTCGTACCGTACCTCGGTTCCTTTAACAACTTCAAGGTCGAACGTCTCAGATCATATTCACTCTCACTGTACAAAAACTTTGACGAGATCAAACTGTCCTTAACGTTGCCTTTAAATATGTCGTATGACATCATTATGTCCGCCGATTTCCTCCTCAACTCAAGATTTTGAGGCCCAACCTGTTTGCTTCGATCCTCGTATGGTGCCAATCGGAACGTAGTGGCTTTTCTCGACTATCTAGCAGATAGATGACAAACTGCTTTTGAATCGATTCGATGTCGTCCTTGTAGACTTCCGATGACAGGTTCCAGATTACCGATGCATATTCCAATCTCGATCTAACCCTAATCGTATGCCAAATACAATGTTCGTTGTGTGTCGTGTCGATTGTGAAGTTGCCATAAGAGTAGTTAACCCAAATGAAACCATCTAACGATCAACATTCCAAGATCTTGACTTTCGTCTCTTCTCTCCAAGACATGTTCGCCCGTTGTATACTTTGTGTCAATGAAAGATGTATCGTCTCGATAAAGGCTGAAAACGTAGCACTTTCCGGGGTTGAAGTACAGACGGTTTTCATCACACCATTTCGATTTGCATCCGAACTGCATTACTTTCACGTCGGATAACTTCAGCTAATTTGACATCGTCCGCAAACATCAACAGCCTTACATGTATGTCCACAATGAATACAGTAAACGCCAACGGACCAAGCGAACTTCCGGGTGACACTCCCGATGGAGACTCATAAATTCTAGATTTGTCCTCTCCAATCTGTACGTATTTTGAACGTCCCTTACACAACCATTTCGCTAATTTTTTGCCGATGTCCAACTTTGCAAACTTCAACATCAACCTTCGAATCCAAACTGAATCGAATGCCACCTTGAAATCTCCGTGTACTAAATCCAACTGAAAACGGTCTTCAAACGCATCATATGCCAATATCGATAGATTCAATAAATTCGTGACGACCGATCGTTTACTCCTGAATCCATGTTGCGCTTCGGATAAACGAGGTTGAACGACTTCACTGAGTTTATTTTTCACTGCCATTTCATGGATTTTCATCGTGATTGGTTGAATTGCGACGACTCTGTAATTCTTAATATCGGTTTACAAACCTTTCCTTTTGTAGACTGGTACCACACGTGATATCTTCATTGCTTCGGCTATCTTTCCTTCGTCGAACGATTTTTGGTACAACAACCAGATTGGCCAAACAATTGCAGACGAACACTTCTTAATCACGTGAGGTTTAATTTCATCTGGTCCAGCTCCACTCTTCCACATTAGTTTCTGAATCACACTTTCAATGTCAAATCACGAGATTTGCACGTCCACTGATTCACTAGACTCAACATAAATGTCTTCGAATTCCCACGGTTTCTCATCTCTAACATAAGTCGACTCAAAATATGTCGCGAACAAGTTCACTATTTCACTCATTGATTTTCCGACACTTTCACCAAATTGCATTTCATTTGGGTACTGTTCGATTCCACCGTTGATTTTGGCAAATTTCCAGAATTCCGCTGGATCCTCCTTGATGTTGTTTTGGATCGTGTTGATATGTTCATTGTAGAGTCGATCGAAATACGAAATTCCATTTTATCTATTTTTACGTGATAACTCAACGCTTCCCGGATAAAATAATATTTTTTTTCCGTTCATTCTGATGTCTTGCACGTTGGTAGTGTATATCATACTGACCAAGGTAATTTACCAAGTGATTATGAGAAAATAATAACATTATTGTAAAGCATGGAACACTCAGCTGAAAAAAAAGAACTAGGAAAAAACACCATATTCCGAACATCAGAGTATCTATACCAATTTCACGATCATATTGTTCCTATTTCAACGATACCACTTATTCATTATTTCCACTCTACGACCGTAAAATGGCATAACTTTTGGATCATAATTTTTTTTTGTGCTGTTGAAATGAAATACTGGTATATACATGTTGAAATGCTTCCAATCGCTCTTCCAGCTCACCATATACAGAACCATATATATATATATATATATACCGACTATAATATACAACACGTTCTTTTATACCATACAATAACGGATCCACAATCATTTTTGAACATTTTGTACGGTTGTTAGTTAAAAGATGATTGTAGGTACAAAGTGTATAGTATATAAATACCATTTAAGTTGATTTCCTTTGTTCGAACGACTTGAAAAGTGTCTGCATTCAACACAACCAATACCATCTCGAAAGACCAATATCACCGTCAAACAACAACAACAACTACACACCAGAGAGTATCAAAAGAAATAAAATAAAAAAAAAAATCCAAAACCAAAAGGCACTGACAAACCAAACAATTTTTTTTTTATTTCGTTTTCTTTTTGTGTTAACCATCTTCAAAACATGCTTAAATGGAGATCTGTGATGTTGTTGTTGTTGTTGTTGATATTGTGGAATGCCGAATGCATAAAATGTTTCTGATTCCCGTTCAACCACAGTCAACCGATTTTAGAATTGCATCTGGTGGCAAGAATTGTGCGGATTCTTTCAATGTACACAAATGAAATTGTTGTCTAGTCAATGATTGGATTTTCAACATAGTAAATGTTCCATGTACATTCGCCACTAGTCAGACCGTCAGTGTCTTCATTGATTGTGTAAATAGTTTGGAAATTAGTGGCTTTTGTCACTATGCATAGAAATAATTGTTGTGCATCAAACGACATTCTTGAATTAATTGTATACAGGTAGAAGTAGTAGAGTCTGTTTCTACCCATCACATGATTTCGTTTCTGAGTCATTTTTTGCATATAAAACCCATAATCGTAATCGTTTTTTTAGCGTAATTGTGGCGTAATATCTACTAAGCTCCCTAATTTACATGCGTCAAAAACCGTAGTTTTCACATTTTTACCACTACTTTCGACACTCTCAATGGTTAACTCGCTTTCTTTTCATTATTCGATTGAGTTGTCAGGTCCGGGGTTCGAAACTCAACCGCAGCAGAAAAAAATCGGTTGTCAGACGTGTACTAAGGTCCCTAATACTAGGTCATACAATACCATGTATGCCTTCATTAGCTATAGCAGCACTGGTATCCGAACCACTTATTCGACACTCTCAACATGTAAAATCCATCAAAGCTCGAAAAAATGAGAAGTCTCGACTCTGTGCGTTTATAGCGTTTACGACGGTGTTTATTGACCTCGGCTTCGCCTCGGATCAAAAAAAATCTGGAATCGAATTCGCTAAACAATTACAAAAAATTCGTAATAAATTAGGTCATGGCAGCTCTCTAGCACCGACACTACACAAAAATGATGTCAAATAGAGGTCTGCGCCCTCTCCTTTTTCTCTCTCTCAGAAAGACTAACCTCTATTTGACATAATTTGTGTGTTATGGTCGATGTAAGAAACGACCGATAACGATCTGAATTATAGGATGAATTCCAAAAATGATCGCATGCAGCATTAATTGCTGAACGGGGAACATTCTGAAATATCACGATCTGTAAGATTATATGAATGAACAAATGTGTGGCATAACTTTTTTTTTTCTCTTCATTCGTTCGGTCGTTCGTTCGCTTATATACTACACATATGAACATCTCGAAATTGGAGAACTTTTGCGATTACTACCCGTAAATATGATTTTGTTTAAACTGTAATGTAAATCCGACATGCCTAACGAAAACTAATTTAGATAATGAAATATGTGTAATAAATTCATTTAGGCTTATTCGTTCTGTTGACGTCATTGCATATTGCATTAACTTTGATATTTGTTGGTTCGACTCTCTCGACACCAATACCACGGAGAATAAATACTTTTCGGTGGAATGTCCGTTTGGATTTTTATTTTTTTTTTTCGTTAGACAGACAAAATAAAATGAAACGAAAACGAAAATAAAAATTATTAAATGAAATCATCCCATTAAATTTATTGATCAAATAACAGCTAAATTGAATTACACAATTTAAGTTTCGATTTAATTGTAATGGATGGTTAAGTGAACTAGCGCAGGGATACGTATACGTATAAAATTTACACCTCAACAAAAGCTGAATATGTTTTTCGATCATTTACAGTCGAGGAAATTTAGATTTCGGGTTTTCCAAAGGTATTAATCTTATTTAACCCACACTTTATCCCACAACAATGGAATCCACAAATTTAAATTTAGTTAACACAACGGTCACAATAGAGAACTTTAGCAAATCACACAATAATGACAAAACCAATAATTTCCAACAATAACGAAAACGATATTGACACGGTAAAATTTTATCATTGTGAATGAGGTGGGATGGGTAAATATGTTCACAAATCATGGTGTTATGTGGTGGCAGAATTCAAACTTCTTTCATTTTGTGTTTAAAATTTTTGAATCCGATTGATTTGACATTTTCAAATGAAAGTCACACAGAGGATATAAGCGTTTCATGTGAAAATGATAAATTTATATGAATCTCTCGATAGACCAGCGTTTGCGTTGACAATAAGTGAATTTCGAATTTTGATAAATAAATTTTGGGAATTTTTGAAAACAAAAGAAAGACAAACGAGAGGAAATCGGGAGATAAGTGAAATATAAGCGTGACGCATTGCCACAGTATAATATAGAAAATACAAACCCTAAAATAGTTTTTTTTTGTACCAAGGCCAAGGCAGGCAGAGTCGATTTTATCAGCACCAGTCTTCAGTTTTAGGACGTGTGCTGAGAAAATCACTTTCCTGTTGAGGTAGAAACAACGATTTATGCACATGACAACTGAAATAAGCAAACGCCCAAATGAATCAAGACTCGAATTTATGCTCCAGTAGATCCAGTAATCCAGTATATTTGAGTATATTCGAGTATATCCACTATATCGTGTATAAATGTGTTGACAGAATCGTCAGATCGTTGATTGTTTATTTAATTTAGAATTGTTGTCTACAACGTGTGTCTCTGAACATACATAGATTTATTGAAATCTGTAGACTAGAACATTCTGAAGCTAGTGGAAATGAGATGGAAAAATTAGCTTGCCTTTTGACGACACAATTTAGAGAACAAGTTGTGCTGTGGTGAGCATAACCTCACAAACAGCACGTGGAGCACATGCTCACCCGAAACACATTTTGAAATTCATTCGCTGCTTTTCAGTTTTTTTTTTCGGATAACTCCCTGTACCATCCAAATAGACACGTTGTAGACAAAAATTCTAAATTTTGTAAGTTGACTCACAATTTCTAGTTGTAAGACAATTATTATTGAGAGTCAAAAATTGCGCAACCAATCAGAGGATGCGATTTTATATTTGTCTCGAGTGGTTTATGAAACAGCAGCATGAGACAAATATAAAATCGCATCCTCTGATTGGTTGCGCAATTTTTGACTCTCAATAATAATTGTCTTACAACTGGAAATTTTTAGCCATAAACAAGAAATTAAATAGGATTGTCCACATAACAGATTTTTATGTTAGTACACCCGCTACTCGTAAAATTCACCAGCAGTCAAAATGAGCTATCAATGGAAAGCTTAGATAATGACGGGATGGCTCAGTGGTTACGTACTAGCCTTCCACCAAAATGATCCGGGTTCGATTCCCGTGACAGACAAATTCCGTATGGAATTTTTCTAGCGATTATATCGCATTGGTAACGTCCTTAGTTCACTCAAGCTTCATAATTTGGGTAGTTGCGGTGTGTTTGGTGGCTGCAACGATGTACACACTGAATGAATCGTATGACGTAACCCAAATACGATGAATTTGTGTACATATGTCTAGCCTACATTAAGGCGAGATATCAATTTCGCACCTAACTTTCCTCAGAGAGTAATTACATACTTCGAGGCGTGGTTCGGAAGTCACGTAAAGCCGGTGGTCCAGACTGAACTTGTTATTGGCTGTAAAAGGCTGTTAGAACGGTCTCAAAAACCAACAAATAAATAATGTAAGTTACAACTAGCATATTAGGTTCACATTAAGCGTCATCAGTACCAGCCCAGACCTGTCAAAAGTTCACACAGATTTTGAAAATTTTTCCAACATCTATCAATCTAATCTAATCTAATCAAACTAGGCATGTCCCGAAAGTATTTGAACTCAGCTTTCCAATGAGCCCACTCTCACCCGGAACGATCGTTTATAGCGGCAAAAAATTAGGTTAAAAAACACCCTTTTTCCATCTTCGGATATCTTCAACCAGGAACCAAGTGTAGCTCGAGACTGTGTGATGCCTGTTTTGTGGTCGACTGGCAAAGACCTTTCAAACCATGTGTATATTCATCCCAGACGAAATAATAGCACTTTTTCACTGCTATTATTTCACCTAGGTTTAGATAAATATTTTAAAGATGAATATCTGCTGTTAAGAAAGTTGTGCGGTGCACAAATTATATTTTTCTACTTCAAATTAATTTCTTTTAAAGTACTTCAGAAGAATTTTGAATTCTGACACCATGATTTGTGAACATATTTACCCATCTCGCTCCATTCACAATAATAAAATTTTTCCGTGTCAATATCGTTTTCGTTATTGTTGGAAATTATTGGTTTTGTCATTATTGTGTGATTTGCTAAAGTTCTCTAATGACGGCGCTGCAGTCACGATTTCAAAATGTGATATAGGGTGGATAAACTAAATTTTGGTTTTGGTTACATTTTCTCTTGGTTTTTAATTATTACATCAGGCTTCTAAATTAAGAGTAAATTTATGCAATATAAACCGTTTGAGTTTGAAAAAAGATGTTTTGTATCAGTGAACGATATAGGAAAGCGTTCAGTACGTCTCAACATACAAAAGAACGTAAAATATAATTGAACATTTAGCCACCCTACGTCCGTCATCGCTTCTATTGCCTTCAAAAACATATTGTGTGCTTGTCATGATATGTATCAGACGTTTGTTTATTTATGTGTCTCATCTAAAATGCTGGCCAGCAAAATTTTGATCATTAAATTCAACGGCCAAATTGATCTAAATGTTAAAATAATTGTGAATAATAGTGAAGTTAATGTGGTTTTGTTTTCTCTTCATAAAGGAATTTGCATCAGTTCGATGTAAAGTGCGGAACACCATTAGAAAAAAAAACTTGTCGCTGAAGAATGATCAAAAAGTTGCTGGACGCAGTAGCTACAATTAATGCTTTGCAGGATATAGAATAAAAATTAGAGAAACACCAAGAGCCATCCATTTGAAATCTTCACAATCATCATTTCAACTAAAGGCTTTTTTTTAAACGAAACGCAGATTCGGAACATTATTTTCGCCAAATTACAATTTGGCATAGGAAATAAATTCAACTCTTTGTATAAGTGAAGCTCATGATTGAGCTCAATCATGAAAACAGAATCTGGCCAGGAATAAGATAAGAATATGAATATATGACGAACTTCAAAGTTCCTGATTTATAATCCTGAGATGCCTGCTCATGCAATTATGCGATTTACGATTTCCAAAGAATTTTAATATCAACTTTTAGACAAAATAACAATTTCCAAGTCTGTTTTCTATTTGATTTATTTGATTTCCGACCTCGTTCTAGGGTAATAAAATTTTCTGTGGATTATTTGTAACTTCATGAAAATATTAAGATGGAAAACCTCAGAAACATTCACATAAAAATTATGCTTTCCTAACTAATGTTGAAATAGCCTTTTTGCACTCATTAGGAACTTAGGAAAATAACTACTGGGCAGTCGAGACGGTTTACTTGTAGTCCGAAATTATATTTTGGCTTCGTAGAACACAGATAAACACAAGAGAGAGGAATTATATGATATGCAGTACATACTGTCCCGTACAATCTTTTTCTAAATAAAAGTTATAGTCAAATCGACAATATTGTATTATTTGGCGATTTGTCATATTTTGGAGTTTCTTCACACTTTGGCGATTTTTCTTGACAATTCATCATATTTAGTTGATTTGTTAAATCATCAAGAAAAGTCTCAGAAGTGTGAAGAAACGCCATAAAGACAAATTTTCAATTCTCTATGATCCTTGGAGTTTCTTTACTCTTTGGCGATATTTCTTGGTTTTTCTTCACATTATGGCGATTTTTCTTGTTGATTTAACAAATCAACCATAATGATGAATTGCCAAGAAAAATCGATAGAGTGTGAAGAGAAAAATCGCCAGAGTGTGAGGAAACGCCAAAGTGTAAAAATACGTTTTTGAAATGTCTCTACATTATCTTTCGTAAAATGATAGTGTCCTCGGGATCTTTCGTTAAAGTATGAATTCCCTAGGATCGAACAAGATGCCGTTACCTGACGTAAAATAAGAGTTTCCTTAGGATCGAACCAGGCAGCTTTTCGTAACTTTTATAAAAGGATAGATTCACTAGCTTCGAACAAATAACGCCTTTTAGATAAATTTCGTAAAAGGATACATTTCCAAGGATTTGTTTAATCACCACGAAGAATCGCCAAAGTGTGAAGAAACGCAACAAAGACAAATTTATCAATCTTTGTTTTTGCCGGCGTTTCTTCATCCCTTGCCAATTTTTTATTTTTGGCGATTCTTCATGGGAATCATGATTAATAACGGCTACGAGCTTTAGCGAAAACGAATGAGATGTTCCGATCCGAATCTGCGAGCGAACTTCCGTTTCGTTAAAAAAAACCTTTAGTTGAAATGATGATGACGAAGATTTCAAATGGACGGCTCTTGGTGTTTCTCTAATTTTGATTCTATATCCTGCAAAGCATTAGTTGAAGCTATTGCGTCCAGCAACTTTTTGATCATTCTTCAGCGACAAGTTTTTTTTCTAATGGTGCTCCGCACTTTACATCGAACTGATGCAAATTCCTTTATGAAGAGAAAACAAAACCACATTAACTTCACTATTATTCACAATTACTTTAACATTTAGATCAATTTTGCCGTTGAATTTAATGATCAAAATTTTGCTGGCCAGCATTTTAGATGAGACACATAAATAAACAAACGTCTGATACATATCATGACAAGCACACAATATGTTTTTGAAGACAATAGAAGCGATGACGGACGTAGGGTGGCTAAATGTACAATTATATTTTACGTTCTTTTGTATGTTGAGACGTACTGAACGCTTTCCTATATCGTTCACTGATACAAAACATCTTTTTTCAAACTCAAACGGTTTATATTGCATAAATTTACTCTTAATTTAGAAGCCTGATGTAATAATTAAAAACCAAGAGAAAATGTAACCAAAACCAAAATTTAGTTTATCCACCCTATATCACATTTTGAAATCGTGACTGCAGCGCCGTCATTGCGACCGCTGAGTTAACTAAATTTAAATTTGTGGATTCCATTGTTGTGGGATAAAGTGTGGGTTAAATAAGATTAATACCTTTGGAAAACCCGAAAACTAAATTTCTTCGACTGTAAATAATCGGAATGAACGAAGAAAAAGCGTAGTTTACCTTCACAAAACCCGCTGTAATGGTGGGCCCATCATAAAAACTGTGTTAGTTTTTCGCCAGACTATAATTTCGTAAATTGACTACGGGGCTAATTTGCTGAAAATTTTGCGGAAACTTTCCCGAACAAGTACACAACCGTATAGGAACTAACGAAATATTCCACATTTACAGTCTCGTAACCCGTTTCCCATTAAATCGTGTAACGAGAATATTTATCCAGCAAAATCGATGCACACTTTTTGCATGGAAATTTTGCAATCCTTAATTTAACTTTCAAATCAAATAGTTGCGTTAACATTAGAATCGATATTACTGCGATGTGAATGGGTCGGGGTCGGGATTTTACTGAGACAATCTGGAATTTTATGGAATCCTCATAACTTTCCATAGTTTTACGGTACTCATTGACGATAATGGTTTCATAGCCGAAAAATCTGGGTCTGTTGACGCGCTCTAAATATAGCTCAAAGTAGTCAAACAGTTTCGGCATATCATATCACATATCGAACGGTGCCATTAGCATATTTCAACAAAATCCAAAATCAAAATCCCTTTAAACGCTTCACTACGGAGCTGGTGGTAAACATTGACTCTCTCTCTGTGTGTGTATATAAATATAGCCGGATGAATAATTAAATCAATCAGATCCGACTAAAATGATGATGCGACCGAGCCCTATATACACCAATGTCTCAAAGATTAATCGACTTCTTATACCAGCTCCGTTTTTCTTTTTGTACAATTTAAAATTGGACGCAACCCCAAAACAATTAATGGGAAATAATATGGCAATCTGTTTGGCGTTGCTGCTTTTATAATTTTGGGCTCCGAAATGCGAAACAATTTAATCAAATTCATTCCCCGTTGGCGTTAGTTGAAAAGTTATTGGCGAAAAAGAGAAAGCTCCCTGGAATACTATAAAACTAATCAGTTCAATTAAATGGATCAAAAACATGTTATTTTTTGTGTGAGAGTTGTGTATTATACTGTGTGCATGGCATTAAAGCAAAAGTGTCGTGTGTTGTTGCTGTTTTTTTTTTCTTTCTTCATTTCTTTCTGTTGTTGTTTTGTGTTGTACAACATTATTCCTTTCGAAATTAAGATTATTTTTGGAACAACATGGTGCGGCTTTTTCAATTCAACTTATAGCATACATTTTCACTGAACGTGTAAAGTACGCGAACCGACTGTATTTCATTTTAATTACATGTAAATGTGCACACACAGAAAATATACCATGTAAGCTGGTAAAAAAAAAACTACTTTGCTTGGGCAACATTAAAAACACAAGAAAATCTGGAAATAAAAAAAGCAAAAATCAAATTATTTTTTATGGTTAATTTACACGAAACTATTCATGTTGATGTGAATTATGAAATTGTTTTCATATTTAACACGGACCTTTAATATTACATTGAATTTCCATGGAAAACCTATTAGTGGGAGGGTGCAAAGAGCGGTGTAGTATTTAAAGATTCAACTTCCTTTTACGAGTTTTATGTTATGTTCCTTTCGGGTTAAGTTTATACTCGCTGTAGCTAATAGTTTTTCGTGAGAGCCTGTGATCTTTCATTACAATTTTCGTTCGGCTGGAACATATACCTACATTCACAGTTCACTGGTATATATCAAATATAAAATGGCTAGCTATTAGTATGAATGATTTTCGTGTATATACATAGTGATATTGCTCGTATGTTAGTTGACCCGAAAGTTTCGTGTGTGTCATGCACACTAAGAAAACATTTTTCGTTTGTATAGTCATCACGATGGTATAATATTATCAACGTAAGTAATTGATTTAGCCTGGCAATAATGGAATATAATGTTCATGGGAACGTTTGTCTTAAGAATAATATGCCAACACTCTGGTTGGTGCGTTTGGACTCAAACCCGAATTTTGACAAAAGAATGCAGTGAAAAATGGCTCACTAATCGATGTAGACGTAGCGTAAAATTGCTGCAACTTAAATGGGTTGAGTGGATTTTAATGATCGGTTGAGGTGTTTTCTAATCAAGGAATTTTGCATGAACCTTTTAAATGACTCTGCTAGAACATAATTGATCGTTAATCAGGTCGGTAATGGTGAAATTAACGACATTCTGCGGCTAAACAACAATTACTTTTCTTAATGGTTTTCCGACGAAATTAAATGAAGTGTTGATCAGCTGTCGTTTCACACAGACACGTTTGCTCCCGAAGAAGACTCAGTGGTTATCTTATCCGTACGATTCGGGTTCGATTCCCGTGTCAGACAATTCCACATGGGATTTTTCTAGCGATTATTGATAACGCCCTAAACACCACTCAAGCTTCATAATTTGTGTAGTGTGTTTGGTGGCTAATGATGTACAGACTGAATGACTCGAATGATGTGACGATATGTGCTTATGTCTAGCCTACACTTAGGCGAGATATCAATTAGCACCTAACTTTGTTCAGAGAATGTTTGCATACTTTGAGGCGTGGTTCGGAACTCACGTTAGGCCAGTGATCCAGATTGCTCTTGTGGGGTCTCTAAAAAAACAAATTTTGCATTCAGCAACCAGCCCCCAGACTTTTTCGTGAAAAATTTCTGGAATTCCAAAATAACGAGGAAATGTGAGTAACTAGTAAAACTACCGCAACTGTTCGGGATTAATTTCGTGAAATTAGATTCCTTCCACCACAAGTCCATGCGGAATGCGATAATTTGATTCCATTCTGTTAACCCACATTTCACCTCTATTCGTAATGATGTAAATTTGCATCTGTTTATTGACCTGTAAGTACGTAACAATGAAATACAATGGCTAACATGTCTAAACAGAATTCCACTACTAATTTTGAAATATCTAAACCGAATCCAAATTTATCCAGTCACTTCGTTTTCCGTTTTATTTTATTTTTTTTCTCGAAACGTAAACATCAAACATCATCCCACCACGTATGTATAATTCAGGTAAATTTGAATAGAATAATTTCAAAATTTATTTACAAATCTAAATTAATATTCATCCACCTACAAATCCAATTGCATCGATCGAGACACCATTGGTACACACATAGGTGCATGCACACATTCGGTATAAATAATATCGAGATGGAGAGAACATTTTAGTGCATTTGATTGATATTGAATGAACCATATGCGAAGCGTGTCTGATTGTGATATAAACTTCACCCGTCATATTAATTAAATTTTTAATTAGATTTCAAATTGTAATAATTCTCTCGTTTATTCAACAATGTTCAATTCATTTTTTTTTTGTTATATTCTCCAATTTTGCTGGCGCTGGCTGGTTCGGTTTAAATTTAGAATTGTAACAAAAACTTTTTTTTTCTCGTTTTACTCCAAACATTATTCCAGAGGTAAAACCGAATCCAGTTCTCTCTGTGTTTGATATGCTTCATGACGAATTATAATTTTTTTTTTGTTAAATAATTTATTTAACAATATAATGTTGACTGGCAATTCGTACTTCGTACACACACATAAATCTCGCATTTTCAAATATTGATTCGACATTTTATGTATATTTGTTCGGTCTTAATAAATGTTCTCGCTTTCGCTGGGAAATTTCATCAAATCCCCTCCGATAACTTTAAACTTTTTTTTTTAAAATAATTTATTTTGATGGTCCATTGTTTGGCCTTACACATAATAATAATAAAATATTTCTCGATCCAATTAGAGGGATTCTTTTGAAAAACAGCCTACCGAAATCGGACGCATTTTCTATTGGAATTTTTTATATGTGCCTAGAAAGGACTTCGACCCTAGTAGCCAAAACCACTTTCAAAAAAATTCTTCGAAGTTTGTGTGGCTGGTCAAAGGTGAGCAAAAACCGAAAAGTTGCAATTTTCTTACAAAAATTGCTCCAGTTACACGAGCCGTACAGGGTCGTGTGGGGTGTCATTAGAAAGGTAATCACATGTACTATTGAGCCGAATAGGGTCTTATTGGGTTTAGAATTCATCCACACTGAAATATGTGCAGATAAAGTTTTTAACCGAAGACGTACACTGTTCTTACTGAAATTTCTCGAGGTACACAAAATGTACATGGTCGTGTGGGGTATCATTTGAAAGGTAATTTTATGTGCTTTTGAGCCAAATAGAGACTAATGTGGTTTGGATACATATGCGATGAAAAAGAAGTTGAAATGTTTAAGTGTCCATATTTCATCATAGATGCATCCAAACCACATTAGTCTCTATTTGGCTCAAAAGCACATAAAATTACCTTTCAAATGATACCCCACACAACCATGTACATTTTGTGTACCTCGAGAAATTTCAGTAAGAACAGTGTACGTATTCGGTTAAAAACTTTATCTGCACATATTTCAGTGTGGATGAATTCTAAACCCAATAAGACCCTATTCGGCTCAATAGTACATGTGATTACCTTTCTAATGACACCCCACACGACCCTGTACGGCTCGTGTAACTGGAGCAATTTTTGTAAGAAAAGTGCAAATTTTCGGTTTTTGATCACCTTTGACCAGCCACACAATCTTCGAAGAATTTTTTTGAAAGTGGTTTTGGCTTCTAGGGTCGAAGTCCTTTCTAGGCACATATAAAAAATTCCAATAGAAAATGCGTCCGATTTCGGTAGGCTGTTTTTCAAAAGAATCCCTCTTACGAATTAAATGCTTCATACACATTTCCGATATAGAAATTTTAACTGCAAAATAATATCCTTCCACACACTACGTACTACATTCACCATTCCATTTCGAGAAAGAACTCAAAATTATTCAAATGTCAATCCGAATGCCATTGGATGAAAAATCGATTTCTGTGTTATAACCGATGAATTTCCAAACAACCCGAAACCTATTTACGATATTCGCATTAAATTTGAAGCTCATTGAAAGGAATGGAGTAACGTTAACACACAAACCGACGAATTAATGTTCAATATGAAATCATGCTATGTCACTTCATATAATGCTTCCTACTTCATCTTCTTTGTTAAAAGAATTTTTTTTTTTTCGAACTCGTTCGTAGAGCTATTTTTTGATTATGTATTGAGTGTATTGATGGTCCATACACAATAAACATACCATATTGCCGAGTATATGGCTTTTGTGTACGTATAATTTAAGGATAGGAATCAATCACAATGATTAAAGGTAAAGCTTCTTTTTGTCTAGTTTTTCCAGTTGGTTATTGACCGATATGTCTTTAGTATTCAAGAATTCATTGAAAAAAAATCAATTTTTTTTGTGAAAAGAACTGAAGAGAACAGTATTTTTAATAGGTCCCTTTATAGTCTTCAATTCAATTCGTTTTCGTATTCTTTACAAATCAATTGGTGAGAAATTAAAGTTTCTCGATTTTTTCAAAGCTTTTTCGTTTCTCTAATTATCGAGAGATTAAAAAAAAATGAATTCTACAAAGCATCGCGCACTGTCAGACGAGGCAAAAAAAAAATACATTGAAAAAGCAACAGCACAACATTCAACACAACGCTAATAAAATGTAAAATCGATTTGTAAACGAATACAAAACTAATGAGTGCAATCAATTTTCTAATTTTATAAAATAAACAATTTCATCTGGCCATTCTATCCGATATATCGCTACAGCCATTGAAAATTTTGTATTCAAATCTCGATTGAAAGTCGTTTTGTTGTGCATGGTGTACTGGTGTATATATAATACTCAAACACAACGTGTTTCTGTTAAGCTGGAATGGTATATGTAACGAAATAAACTTTACAATTTAAAATTTGCCACTTATCATGGCTCATAATCAACTCAACATGGCATTAAGTTACATTCTTGCGTCTACCACCACCACCAAAAAGAAGAATGAACAAGAATTAAGCCTAAGTATACCTATATACGACTCTGATGTTTCGCGTTCAATTTTTTTTTTCTTCTTCTTCTTTCGGGCAAAGAATCAGACTCGAAAAAAGAAATATCTTCAGATCCTCTGATTAATTTAATTTTATTCCGACGACTGAGCGTCAACATCTTCACGTCTCGTAAATTAAATTGTTACTTTTATTTTGATTCACAGCAATAATAATCACTGACGCATAAATCGTTGTCGTAGGGATGCATGATGCGATACAGAAGGATATCTTCTGTGTTACTACATTGTGTGATTATAACTCCCATTACTTTTATTAGAATCGTAAGTCTTAAATATAGTTTTGACATTCAAATTTTTCAAAATCAATGTACCGAAAGGAATCGCGTCTTTATTGCACGGAGAGCTATAACAGTGTGTGGCTATGGTGTGAGTGTACACGGTAATAAATAAAAATCGTCCATGGAAAGAGTGCACAGCTTTTTCGGATGGATATTGTAACAAACACCGATTGAATTTTATTTTTTTCCAATGCTCGGATAAACGGACATAGGAATTGTGATTCCAGCATTCCACCGTCGTCAGTGTTACATGGTGTAACAGACACATTAAAAATGTTTGATTCCCGTTGGACATGTCCATATACATTCTTCATTATACATAACATATCACCACTAATAGTGAACATAACTCGGTCTACGTACCATATTCGGGATATATGTCCATTCCACATTCAATATAGAAATGTAAGCATCATTCTCGTGTTGCACTGTTAATACATAAATGTCTGTCAAATTTAATTTTCTCATCGTTTACATATATATGGGTCGGAGTGTTGATATTTGCGTTCCGTTTAGGGGTCAATTTTTCCCAGATGGTCACGAAAGCTGCACTCTCTCGTAAATTTATCTTTTAAAATGATGACAGAAACAATGGGATATATTTCGACAAGCGTTTGGACAATAAATAATTTATTTTTTTTTCAAGTCATGTAAATCCATGGTATACCAATTCTACACCATTTCATCATGCGGAGATAGTGTGCTTGGGAAAAGCTTTTTTGAATTGAGGAGAACTGAAATAAAGTCGACGAATAAAAAACCAAACCGACAACAGACAAGCCATAAAAACAACCATGACTAAAACAAGCAGAAAAATGTGTACGCAAAAGAGAAATGAGAATGAGGGCTGTCAGGGTACCCTTACGACTATATATCTAGTCGTTTTATATATATGGAGACAAAAAAAATGGGAACTAAGAAGGTTAGTGGAATGATGATGATAATAAACAATCTCTCTCTGTCTGTCTCTCAGCCAACCGTTTCGAGCATTTCATTTTGTAGTCACAGCCATTGATAGTTGTTTTCAATGTAAATAAGAAACCATTAAGCAATTGCGAAAAATAACAAAATTCGACAAAGAAATTCTAAAATCATAACAAAAGATTGTTTTGATATAATAGTTCGATCTCGATGTAGTCGGTTGACGCCTTTCACTTTAAGTATCTAGCGACCGTTCCGATAACAATTTTTTTTCCTCCTTATTTTCTGTCTGTACGAATGGAGAAGTGCATAATCGATAATACCCTCCTTATAATGAGACCAACAATGGAAAACCTTTCAATAATATTCGAGCGAACACAAAAAAAAACGGGGAATTGTTATTCGTCTTTGGAATAATAGGTCTTAAAAGTTGAATAGGTAGGTCGTATACTTGTACTGTAGACTCTGTACATACCATATTGTACTCCGGCATATTGACTAAACTCATATAACAGCAATATAATAATTATCAAGCGTACGTATCTGCCACGCGTTAAATTAATAATTATTTTCTGCAACAAAAACATATTTTTGACTTGGAAACATTTTTCGGTCTATTAATTATTCATATCGCGTGAGAACCTTAATGCTAAATAACATGGAACTCAACGTGGGACACAATGCACAAGCATATACACATCGCAAATGTATAGCAAGGATTTTCGGGAATTGAAAATTGTTTTTCTTGAATTTATTACATTAACTGTGTAGCATAAGGGGGGAGAAGATTTTAAAGTCCTTTTTAAGAGATGGCATTTTCGATCATTATTCATTAAATGCCTCGGAACACGAATATTTTCCAACCCTTCCTTAATGGAAGTCACATCAGATAATTAAATTTAATTTTTGAAGAATCCTACGGCATCTTCACGTTTATTAACATCCATCGGTGTTCCCAACGTTTTAAATGCTTGATCTAATCAAAAAACAGTAGTGAAGAGATTCCAACAGAAAAATGTCGCGTCCTCACATAAAACGCTTAAGAAGCTCCGAATCATTTTCGTCCTTGATTCCCTAATTGTTTTCGCAACGGGTCACAACTTCAGCTGAACGTATAGTTTCACTTTAAGTCGTCAGAACGACCGAAAGGCATTCAATTATGTTGCGAACACACACAATGGAAAAAAGAAAATTTCTTCTATTCTCTGGAGTGCTCTTGCTATATAATAAAATGTATCGAGGTTGGTAATCAAGTCAGTTTAAACTGTCGACAAGTATTATCCTGTCGTTATGATGATGTTTGCTTCATTCAATTAACTATAATGTTGCTGTTGTTTTGCTCGGACGACATTGGAAGACACACACTGCTTTTAAAATCTAATCAAAGGTTACCCTCTTACAAATTGTTTTGTTGTTAAGTGAGATGACATTGTTTGCATCTCGTTTGCTGCAACACACTTTGATGTAAGTAACTCGAATTTTCGTGCCGAAATGTTGTCGTACTTAAAGTAAACAACAACCAAGTCAATTACATGCGGTATGTTCGGTTCGCATTTAATTAATTAATCAACGTTTGTGACCAAAGCTAATACAAATATCCATTGATGCGCAGTGCACTGTACGTAAATGTTTATATAAAAATGGGAATCTATTTTATAGCCAGCCGTGTCCCTTATGTGTGTAATATAGTTGAGTACATTCTATTACTAGCAGAAAAAAAACCGTTTTTTTTTTTGCTCACAAATCCCTAATGTACAATTAAAGCGTTCTCCCAAAAAAAAACCTCCCGAACAAAAAAAAAACTGTTTGAAAGCGATAATCTATATACGAATTCATGCCTGTAAATTTTATGGGGAAAAAAGGCATTTATTTGAATTAACCAGCATTCATATCATGTTAACGGTTCCGTTCATCCACAGTTTCGGGCGAAAATTCCCCTATACCAACCCTGACGCAACAGTGACAGTGGAAATTTGTCAAATGTTACGACTCTGTGTGTCATTATTATGGGTCAAACCTATGTCCAAAATGATTGATGTACAAGAGTTATAATGTTGAGTGGGTATAACCTAATCGTTCGCTGTGTTTTTTTCGGTCTGCTTTCCTTTTCGGATTTAGGCGAGATATTCGCTTGCGTTTGAGAAGCACAACATATTATATTATAGTTAATGTAACTCTCGGAACACAAGGCTTATAATGGTGAATCAGAGTCAAATCAATAAAAAATAAATAAATAAATAAATAAAACACAACAAACAACCCATCATCTATCCGAAAAATAAAGCACACGAAAATCGCATCGAAATCAACTTTTAAAATTGACTTGTGAAATTTTAATGGGTCTGGCCCGTGAGTTTTTAAACTCTTTTTTTATTGAACAAAAGTGCTTTTCGGATGGGTTTTTGACACACCTTCGCTAAGTAACCGGTATATATGTATATTGATAATAATAAAAGCTATTAATGACACATTTGAATAGACACATTAAAAGGTTCGTTTTGTTTGAATGTTAATTTTGTGTGGATGTGTGTTCTGTGCTTATTCGCAAATAATGTGAGACGCACGAATACGACGATTAATTGTTTGTTTTAGCGATCTGATTCATCCCTACATCAGACGGTAGAGAATAATACGTCAACGGAATGACTTACATCATGTTCTTAGAAATTGGACAGCCTTTGTTCAAACAGTTCTCATTCTTACGTTTTTACTTCTTATACTCGTTGAGCCGAATAAATTCAAATCAATTCGCTGTGAGAATGTGTATAGATGGACGAAGAAGAAAAACGACATCTCTGATAGCATTTCACGGACTGATGCTCGCATTTCCTCAACATCGGAAATGGTTTACAGAAACATTTTGAGTTTTCTAAAATCTCTTCAACATTTCATTCAGGTGCACACATAAAACGTTTCGGAAAAACTTTCGTAAAACTTAAAATGTTTATCGTTGTCCCTGTCAAGCGGCTTATACAGTATTTATACACACAACACACCCGTATTTATATTTATATAGAATATGGTACAAACCAGTGTTGAGGACGATTCGACGATACCACAGAAAACTAACAATTTATATTGGAATGTATTCTGTCACGTAATTAAGAGGTGAAGACTCTAAAGTATAATTTAATGCGAGATTTCGTAAATATTATAATTTAACTCAACGCCGTTTATTCGGTAGTCTTTCGTTCGATTAAACTGAACTTAACGAGGTTATTAAAAAGAGATCTCAAATGAACAACAAAGTATTTAAGAAAATGTTTTTTCTTGTGCAATTTAACAAGCAGAGAAACGTCTACCGAAAGGATAATAATCACAAGAAGCAAACGAAAAAAAAAATCGTTTGGCTTACGGCCTACGAAATTACAATGGTCCGCGAACCACTTTATCAAAGGCAATAAACCGAAATGTATAACGAGAGAAGGAAAGGTTTAATTAAAAATCGACGGCTGTAAATTTGTGGAAACGGGATACGGCTCGTCTGCATATATGAGCTAACCCTTTCACATTCTGTATTCCCAGAGCATAAGGCCGAGAAGACCACATGGTTTTTATCTTTGCACTGATTTAGTCTAGTGTAATAACGTCACATTCGCAGATGAGCTCAAAAATATTTGTTTTACCTCGACAGAACGAATATATACGATTGCATCATATCCGTTGGGTACTTCTTGGTATAAATATACTGAATCAGATTAAATGGGTGTCAGTTGGACAAAATGCGTCTGAATCGTGTGGAATTAAATGAACTAAAATCTAAATTGAACTTTGGTATCCCCTAGAAGGGCTCATTCCACTTAGTCCCATACGATTTAGTCCCATATGATTTAGTCCCATACGATTTAGTCCCATAAGATTTAGTCCCATAAGATTTAGTCCCATACGATTTAGTCCCATACGATTTAGTCCCATACGATTTAGTCCCATACGATTTAGTCCCATACGATTTAGTCCCATACGATTTAGTCCCATACGATTTAGTCCCATACGATTTAGTCCCATTAAGTTCATTTAGTTCAATTAAGTTCATTTAGTCCCAGAAGTGCGGCACCCTTCGATTATATCTCAGCTGTTGGGGAACAGAATCTAACCGAGCCTAACAATATTGAATAATGTTAATCTTATCCCAGTTTAACACGTTGCCGGTTATTGCGAGTTGTAAACTTTAGGCACACCGGAAAGTGCTAAGGGAGTCGAGAACCTCCGAATAAATTTCTAAAAATCAAAAATCAAATTAGCATTTTCCGGCGTACCTAAAGTGCCTGCTTGAGCATTATCCCCTACGTGTCAAGAATTCGAATTTCTTTCGACATGAGATGGCTGAGACATACAATAGGTCCCTCATGTAATAAAAATCATGAAAAGAAATTATTTTTCTACTTGGAAAATATTCAACAATATTCTGCACAAGTTTCAATTTGTGGACGGATGAGATACTGCAAGGCACATCGTCATCGCCGGCCCTTGTTGTATAATTGTGTGCAAAAATTTCAAAAGGTAACTTTGCATACTAGATTCGGCGTTATAAACAAGTAAATGGCCATGTCGTCATACAACCGAATATAGTTTAACGTTGCACTTGCTGTGCAAATGATGGTTGCACCGTAAAAGTTTTGTCCGGACGTTTAAATATTGCAAATTAAACTATATATAAAACAGTTGGATGAATTATTATAAAAGTGTGCAGTGTGTGTGTATGTGTGTATGTTACTGACTGTAAACAGTTTTTATAATGTTGCGGTAGAGAAAAAACTCCAAAGTTTTTTTTTTTAATTTAATTTTATTTTTTTAAAACCAACTCCCACTTTCAGTTCGTATGCGAAACATAATTTGTGTGCAGTTAGTAGATTGTAAACGTTTCAATTTTAATTTGGGATACATCCAATTATTTTGATTGTGTACTCTCTGTTTCTAGTTTGACGTAATTTTAATTGAAAAAAAAAGTTTAAATTTCACGAAAATTTAATTTCTCCACCACGTTGCTAATGGTAAAAATTCATAATTCATAAAGGTGTGTCGACAATGATTGTCGACAAAAAAGTCTCTCCCATTTTATTTTCACATGATTTTACAAATTAGTCAGCCATTCATCAATGTTTGCGAATATGAATACGAACCTGTTCCGTGGTGCTATTTATAAACCACCGCAAAATAACAACAGCGACAAGTAGAACGTTTTAACAATCAAAGAATTTTTTTCGGCGTTTTTGTTTATTTATTGGATAACACAATCTCATTACATCAAATTCGAATTAAAACCCTAAAAATTTCTATAAACAAAACTCAAATTAAGTTTTTACGAGTTTTTAACGGTCTGCCGTTTTTATTTAGTTCCACATCGTTCCAAATGTTGCCAACAATAGAAAAGTAAGGAGATTCGTTTTACTCCCACGTATACGTGTGGGATGGAAAAAATGTAGAGAGAGAGAGAGAGAGAGAGCTTATGTCCTGAAATGCATGTGGAACGAATAGAACGAATGAAACCCACAAAATGTAAAAACTTATCTTGAGTTCCGTTTATTTCGTAGAACTTCACTCAACAAACAGTCAAACCTTTTTGCGGCCAGGTCTTAAAATTAACGAAAAGTCCTTTCAATCGTACCCCCTTCACTGGACATCAAAAAAATTGTGAAGCGACTCTATTTGACAATCAAATCCACTTTTTTCGATAGCGCAAGAATGGTAGACTCGAGTCGTTCAATGTGATGTATGCAAGTTGTGTGACTGTTCTCGTCGTTCTTTTCGTTCAGATCGTCTTTTCTTCGGTCGATGACATTGCGTGCATTCTCAACAATTATCGGATTCATTCGATCGGTTTTATTGAAGAAAATGCCAATAAATTTCTTCCAAAGTTGTGAACAGCAGCCGGTTGATTCTTCATTTTCGTCAGCGTACGGACCCCCATCGCCTTTTTTCGGACTGAACAAAAGCTTTGACACGATTCCGACGTCACCACTTTTTGCCGATTGCGTTTGTGACTGAATGTGGTAGATGATCTCGTTGTCCGGTCCAATGTAAATTTTGCGTTGGTTATTCTGTCGCACAGTTTCCAATACATCAAATTGAATGAAGAAGTCGAACAAACGCATAATGATTGTGTTCTGGAACGTTTGCCTGTTGCCGGTCAAACATGAGAAAATAATTAGTTTTGAGCTCAGAGACGAGAAATGTGATTGAACCTACCAGAACCAATGCTTCCGATTCGTGAGTGAATCTTCGTATTGGACCAATAGATGGACACGTTGTGTGAGGCAAGTCAGTTCCGATTTGGATTGAATAGCCTGTGTACCGGTGACAGCAAGACTGCTCACCAAATTCATGTTGATGATGGACACCAATGATATCATAACAATAAGCAATCCCAAAAAGGTCCAGTCGACGATGGCAATTTTGTCGTCGACACTCCGATGCCACCCGATAATAGCATTCATAATCGAAACCACTGTGCCCGCCGTATCTTCATGCTGCCTGTCCTCAATGTATTGTGGCACCATTTCGAAAAAATTCTTTTTAAAGTATTCCAATTGACTATTGTTGACCTGTGCGTCGGAGCTGTTGGCCATGAGTGCTTTGTGCATGTAATCGAAAAACTCATGTCGGTACGTATTGTCAATTGGCCGTTTATTGTTCATCATCAACCAGTACGATATTATGAACGATGGCAATAACACAACGTAAACCATTAAACTCTTCAGTGAGCTCCAGGCTATGCTCAGAAACATCACGTAATACAAAGAAAATGTCCAAAATATCGATCCAGCCAAGACGAACAGTTCGCAAGTAATTAGTAAAACGCACATGGCTGGAACGACCGGATCGATATCTTCCAGATATTTGACCAGTGTGACCGAAACAATTACCTGAATCGTTTGATAAGTGTGGAAGATGTTGATCATAGTTTTACGATACTCGTCACTGCAAAACAGCAAATGAACAATTCGTCGTATTCCGACGTAGAATGTCAAATTCGTGTTCAAAAAGAAGAAGACAGTCGTTATTTCGGCCGGCGCTTTTCCGTACAGAGATATTACGTAGCCCAAATTCGACAGCGCAAACAGGAGATACAGAGCACAATCGATATTACGGATCAGAGTCATTTGACGCCACTTCATTGAAATGAAACTCCAGATCAATGGATGAATTAGTAGGTGTTGGTAATCGACCGACTGTGATATGAACTCGATCGCTGTCATTTCATTCGGCATCATAACCGGTTCGGTTTCACTGTCGTCATCTTCAAGTTTCCGTGGTGCAATCAAATTTCGATAATCGAATTCAAGGTACGTCACCTTCTTATTGTCCTCGCTCTGCACGAAATTCACACAATTGTTGAAATGAGCTTCAAGCGCTGCTGGTGCAATTAGTAATACGTTCGGAGTCGGGGTTCCGTTTTGCATACCAACATATGTGCCCATTTCGAGGAATTGATCAATCTTCTTTGGCAAGTGGGACACATAAAACATGGCTGACCGACCGTGCGAATCCATTGAGTTTACATCGAATTCGCTGCCGTTGAGCAGCAGGTCGTAGCATTTTTCGAAATTTTCACTATCTTTTTCGTCGGCATTGCGTGCTGCGATGGACAGTTCCCGGAGCAACGGCATTTTATTCTCTTCCAAATCCAAATGTGGCATCAGTGTCTCCAATGATTGCCACGATCCGGTTTTACAAGCCGCTAAGAATGCCGGATATTCCACTTTTCCACCATATGATATCAACGTTTCGATGGTCAATGTTAAATGACCGGAAGCTGCGATGTTCAATAGGTCGCTACTGTTCGCTATAATTTGTTCCTGCAGCTTGATCGGATTCTTTCGAGCGATCATTGTGATTCCCCTGATGAATAACGGCTCGTTGCCGTACAATAGACACATTCGCAGGCGACTCAAATCCCAAAATTTATCATCGTTGCGCTGGATTGACGGTAGCATGTCACCTTTGTGCAGCAATTTCTTCACCATAACTTTCGCCTCATTGCTGAGCTGTAATTGAAAATGACAATCGAAATCACGTCACTTTTCCGAACAGGTCAACTTCATTTTCTACGTACCGTATTCGTATCACAACGAGCAATCAAACATTCTTCAATGAACAGTTCCGAGATTTGTTTGGAACAAGCCTCCTCGAATAAATTCGTTCGTTCCTCGGCACCTTCATCTTTCGCAATATAAAGTCGCCATCGAAACACTTCCAGTTCCTCTAACACAGAATCTTGACATTTTTCCATTTTCACTGCACAACCGAAAATAAAACGTTCAGTTTCCTCCAAGCTGTTCTCTCTCGTCTCGACCCATATTTACTGAACAGCGCACAGTTCGCTGTATTTTTAAAAATGTCAACCATAATACATGCGAGCTGAAAGAGGCAAGGAAATGGAAAATGTGAATGCGCATGAGACTTACAGTTAAAACTACTGAGAGGGAGAGATAGCTGTGACGAAAGATACATAAATAGACAGACACCCAAAACTTGGCGAAAAGAATTAAGCGAACAGAACATTAAGTGAATCATTAGGTATACTGTCCAGGCCCGGACTGACCCTATAGGCAGTCTTGGGATGCCGGAACGGCTTTTCGAATATTATTTTTTTGTTCAAACGAAAGACCACCACGGTTCAAAATTTTGTCATTCAACGGTCAGAGGGATTTTTAATAGCCAGTTCGGCCCTGACAGCTACAACAGATGAGAATCGTAATATTAAGTAAAATTCGTGTGCCTTGGCATCTGTGTTTTTCTCCGTCCGAGGAAAATTCTACGCACATTATTTATAAAAGCAGAGCGGTTTACACATTTCAACATCATGCAACATCAACAGAACACATCTGTAACATACACATATGTACATCCACTCGCTATTATATGTTAAACAAAAAGCGAACATCGACAAGCCGAAAAGAAAATGTTTCGTTTTGAGTAAAAGTCGCTGTCGCAGTCAAGAAAACTCTTCCATTTGGAAAAATGTTCATTCTTGACTGTTCTGATGCATTTTAGAATTTGTACTGTTACCCGGATTGTACTCGAGCTGCTGATTGTTATTTTAAGCACTACTGATCGCACTGACAGCCATGGTTATATTGACACCCTCGGTTGAACCTGGTATCAATGATGCTTGTGATTCCGTAAATATGAAAGGTTTTCTTTGATAACTTGTCGACTTGAAGTGGAAATCGAAACATAATTTTTACGGCCTTGGAAATGGTTTTTCCGGATTTCATTTTGTGAATCTGTTTTCGCAATTCCCTTAATCCTCATTCCCCCGTTCTCATTATATATTGTGAAGTGACTCATTACTGATATTGCCAGAAAAAAAGAAATGCAAAATTTGAGGTTGATGTTTTTTTGTAAAAATGGCAAAGTTAGTTGCCAACGTTCCCTTTTGAATTAAAAGAAAATAACAGCACGTCCCCTAATTCATCCACGTTCAAAGCGTTCAACTATGACAGTACTCTGCACTTGATCTGATAAAGGCAGGAAAACTGAGTACTATCACCATTCCAATCTGCGCAGCTATGGTATACTTGTTCATGAAATGGAAAAAAAATCAAAAGAAAAAAAATCATTCAAAGGAACACATTTCCTTTACACACAATGACTGGATAACTCTTCCGACCGCCTATTTAAAAACGCAGAAAATTTTCACTTTCCTATATGTACCTTGATGTTTATCACATTATGCATTGTTTTGATATCCATTATCTCCGGTGTGTGTTTTTGTTAGTTTTCTATAACACAAACATGCAGAAAATATAATAAAAGTGAGAAAATAGAAAAATCTTTTTCCAACAGTCAGTGGAAAGAAGAAAAAAATTATGTTCTAACGTGTGTGTACCACCGTGTACTTTCTATTCACCGTTCATATGTACAAGTAGTACAAATAATGTGAAAGAAGAAAAAAAAAATGGTTTATAACTTCGTACGTACTTTCAGCAAATTCTTTTTTTTTCTACTTCTCTCGTATGTGTGTTTTCCTTTTTTATGGTGTCATTTTCCACACTCTGAAATATCGCTAATGGGCTTCAAGAAATAATTAATAAAAGGGGTGGAATGATAGACATATATATGCGCCATCATGTGTCTTCCACACCACATGAATATAATATTCATCCATATCCATATGGTATAGGTAGTACACCGATGTTGTAATAGACATACCTTGTGTTGGGATATTATGTTTTCACGGATATTTCATGCTGTAAGTTCAGTTCCGTTCCGTTTTATAGAGAGGAGAAAAGAAAGAAAGGAAGGCAACAACAACAACAACAACAAAAAAAAGAAGAAGTTATATGTACCGAAGACCAACCTAAGTAAAACATTACGTGCTACTATGGTGATTGGTGATGAATAATAAATAAAATATCACTACCTTTTAAGTCGGATGATACAAGTTCGTGCGACTTATACTAAAGAAAACTGTGCGATAGAATACGTATATAGATGATAGAACATATATCCATATCCAACCAACCTCTCTAGATATATAACCAAGAGTTCTCAAAATCGATTTAATGATATTGTCGCAAGTAAATTTATATCCAACATCCATAATGCTGCACGAGCACGAGAGAGTACCTATATGTATGTATAACACACATTATATATCACATAACCGCATTTTTAATTTATTGTCAATACGATTCAATTTACATAAGCTTTTAAATCCCATTAGCCATTCAATAAATATAATTTTTATTCTTCGATTGCAACTTTTCTGGAAAAAGGTTTTTGGTTTCTGTCGTGTCCGACAATATTTTCCACAATATTATAATAATTTGCTACACTAAATATAACAAAAAATGATACAATGTGTATGGAGGACGAGCCTTTTGCATTTTCTTTTTTTTTTTTACTTTTTTTGTTACCAATACAATGAAAATTAGGTTTCAGTTGCGGCGTATTGATTTTCTCTGGGTTTTTTTTTTCTCGTATTTTAAGCATTTTTATTTGCTATGATAATTTTGTCCGATTGGAAAGATTTCAACCGTAAGATATATCGATTAGGGTGGGTCGTATTTTAACTGTGATTTTCTTTCCGGAACGCCTAATTGGGCATATCGAATTTTGCAAATTTTAAGGACCGCGATAGCCTGTGTGCGGAAAACGTATATCATCGAAAACTGTGTCCGGGCATGTGGTTGATGGATCCAATGGAGCCATGGAAGAAGTCCCCCGGGCGACTTTAAGTTTCCGAAGGTCGGAAAGTTGATAGTATTTTTGAAAACAATGTTCTAGCGGAATGTAGAGCTTTGAAAACTCTACAAAACTACCGAAGAAACCGATGGTCCAAAAGGTGTCACTGCCAAGATTGCCTAACATCGAAAATGTGACCTTTTGGTTTTTGACTTATATTTCCTGAGAGACAAATGATTTTGTTTAGCCTGTGATATGAGGTGGTAGAGGAGGTCGAGCACTACCAGTACACTAGGCATGTCCCGATCGGATATACTCTTGAAATCTCTTTTATAACATTTGTGAATGGAATTTTTAAGAGTGGCCACGTCGCCCACGAAGCAAGTGCAGACACTGCAACCGGTACTGGTGAGTCGAGGACACCTTGGCCAGTAAGTATGCATAATATTCCATGACAGTAGCTGAACTCTTTCACAAAATATTTGTTATTTCGATGTGGCACATGAATTGAAAAACTATACTACGAACTTCAATTTTTCGTAAATATATCGAAAAATATGTATAATCTGTGTATTTGCAACGAAATCGACTTCTTACTACTATTCGTGGGTGAAATAACTAATGAAATCGATTATTTCTCGTTTTTCTCATAAATTCAATTTATTCAGATTTTGTAGTACAAAGTGTGCCACATCGAAATCACAAATATTTTGTGAAAAAGTTCAGCTACTGTCGTGGAGTATTATGCATACTTACTGGCCAAGGTGTCCTCGACTCAACAGCACCGGTTGCAGTGTCTGCACTTGCTTCGTGGGCGACGTGGCCACTCTTAAAAATTCCATTCACAAATGTTATAAAAGTGATTTCAAGAATATATCCGATCGGGACATGCCTAGTGTACTGGAAGTGCTCGACCTCCTCTACCACCTCATACCACAGGCTAAAAAAAATCATTTGTCTCTCAGGAAATATAAGTCAAAAACCAAAAGGTCACATTTTCGATGTTAGGCAATCTTGGCAGTGACACCTTTTGGACCATCGGTTTCTTCGGTAGTTTTGTAGAGTTTTCAAAGCTCTACATTCCGCTAGAACATTGTTTTCAAAAATACTATCAACTTTCCGACCTTCGGAAACTTAAAGTCGCCCGGGGGACTTCTTCCATGGCTCTTCGTGGGCGACGTGGCCACTCTTAAAAATTCCATTCACAAATGTTATAAAAGTGATTTCAAGAATATATCCGATCGGGACATGCCTAGTGTACTGGAAGTGCTCGACCTCCTCTACCACCTCATACCACAGGCTAAAAAAAATCATTTGTCTCTCAAGAAATATAAGTCAAAAACCAAAAGGTCACATTTTCGATGTTAATCAATCTTGGCAATGGCACCTTTTGGACCATCGGTTTCTTCGGTAGATTTGTAGAGTTTTCAAGGCTCTACATCCCGCTAGAACATTGTTTTCAAAAATACTCTCAACTTTCCGAATTATGACCATCGGAAACTTAAAGCCGCCCGGGGGGACTTCTTCCATGGCTCCATCGGATTCATCAACCACATGCCCGGACACAGTTTTCGATGATCTACGTTTTCCGCACACAGGTTATCGCGGTCCTTAAAATTTGCAAAATTCGATACGCCCTAACGCCTAACCCCGAGTTTTATGTAGAATGGTCCAGAGAGGAGTATAAGTCTTTTACTAAAAATTCGTTTTTCCCTTGCCTTTTACCAGAGCGATTTTTGATTTTCGTACTAGTAGAGTGAGATTGCATTCGCCTAGTCGGTAGGCCTGTAGAAGCGTCACAGTTTTTCATAGTACTTCAATCTCACTGGACTATTTTTTTGTGTAACAACTTCACATTGATTCATTCCCATGAAATGTCACAGCAGTGAAGTTTGCTCATGAAAAAATAATTCAGTGACAGCAGTCTTTTTATGAAGGAAAAGACTAAATTGTAATAGATTTTACCCTTAGTTTCTAAACTCCATTCTCCTATAGATTGGTGAATGGTTTCTCTGGTGAGGTTAAACTATTAATGTTGACTGGAGGTAAGAGCTCAATAATGTGGCTTTAAAATCGCGCTAGCATGTTAAAGATCGCGATATTAATTCCTATTGGGTAGAGCTGTCACTTTTCCCAACAATAACTTTTACACAAAAATTGTAACTTTCCGTGGGAAAAAAAATCTTCAAATCATGACATAAAATGTTGTGTGAAGCATGCCTGAATAGGTAATTCAATAGAGAATCCAGGACATGTTCACTTTTTGATATCGCATGAGAATTACTTAGGTGAGAGCGTTTCTGCAGCCCTAACATTGTGATTTTTTTAGAGTCGAGAGGTCAAGTCAATCTAACTCTACTCCCACGAAAATCAAAAATCTTTCTGGAAGCAAGGTAAAAACGAATTTTTAAGAAAAGACTTCTACTGCAATTGATTCTCTGGAGTCCAGAGTCTGGAGTCAGGCGTTCCGAAAAAAAATCAAAGTTAAAATACGACCCACCCTAATATCGATACAATTTGTGTATTGCTACATCACACAGTGACCTTAATTTATTTGTGGACATTTTTCGGTAATGTTTTACTCGTTACAGCTAATTCTATTAGTAAAATTCCAGAATGTCTGCAAACTGATACATATTTAGAGCAATAAATTATATTGCATTTGTGAATTGCATTTTATTTAATGTAGAACATTCAGATCGTCTGTTGTCGAATATTAATAATTTTCGTTAGAAAACCCATAAAAACGGTCATAAACGGCAAATGGTTTATTGCCATAAATAAATGGGCGGTAAAATGGTAAAAATGTTAAATGCCACTCATACCACATTACCAGACATTACGTCAAGGAATTTTTTTTTCCACAGATTTTCAGACCTTGTCTCAGAGCATTTTTCCTTTCTTATTTTACTCTACATTCTACAGTGCCATAAAAAAGAACATAGACAGTCATACTCTTAAAACATTTCATTTCCTAGTGCAGCTATAGGAGAAAAATATAACATGACGATGATGACTAACACTCAATAAATATTTACGTTTTAAATTTCGTACAGCACACCATTTTGTCATCTTAACGACAATGGGACACTAAAGTTAACTTCATTAATTTCTTGTTGTCTCTGTAGGTCGTCGGTTGTCGTAATGTCGTATACATTTATGTATGTACGAGTTGTTGTACACACTGGCTTTCTAAGTACGCTCTCTATTATATTATACGATGTCGTATTTTCGAATGTCTGCGCACTTTATGGACGTCCCCTTGTTATGTAAGACTCGAGAAACATAGCAAAAAAAAAACCTTTTTCTATGAGAGGACATCTATAAATACATATTTCGTTTCTGCGAAAACCGTTGCTGATGGTAACAGCATTACCCTTTTTTTTGAAATTTACGGTTTTTTATCGATGGGACTATAAGAAACCTACGGTGGGCATGTGTATAATAATTCCGAAATTGAAATTACATAAGAACAAATTCATGGTACGGAATAAGAACTAATGCTAATGCACACACAAAAAAAACTGTTCATTTTATCACCCAGCCTTTTTATGTCTTGAAATTGCTTTTACGCATTACCAGAGTGTCCTGTAGGTTAACAATTTTTTGTTTGCCTCAAAAACGTTGAAGAACATTGAATGATTGGTTTGTGTATTTTGCACTAATGTATACATGTCTGTACGACTGAGTAACGAAACGATTTTTAGGTGTGTTTTATGTGTGCCGCGCGGACTATATATGAAAATCATATTTCAATTACCCTGTCCAAGATCATGTCGTTAATGGGAAAAAATAATTTAATTGACTTTCAGATTGTCGTGCCGGTTTCTGTGCGGAACTAATTTCTTCCTTGCCGTATCAATTTCAATAAAAGTTTCATTGTGTTTGCCAACGTAGTGGCTATAATTATTCACGGTATGGTTTGGTCATTTAAAAATAATTACGCTCCCCCCGCCCCATATACACGTCTGCATTTGCTTAACAAAAAAAAAGTATTTGGACGAAGCTTTCCACTCTTCTGAGCATATATGCGCCAAATGTAGTAATATTTACAGCCAAACCTTATGGCTATATCTCTGGTAAATCGAGACGATATAATTGTGCTAATTGGATTCTCCCGTTCTTTTTTTTGATGAAACACAAAATACACAAAACCAGAACTATATTCGCAAACGGTTTTTGAATGTTGTACCGTTTTACCGTAGTCTTGATTGGGATAAAGCCTCCGGAGTGTTCATGAAATCCGTGACCTTCTATTCGCCCGATGCCTGACTTTATGAATGAATAGAACACAGAAGCATGTTTTATGTATAGCCAATATATACGTACGTATACGATACATACCGCAAAAGCCTCTTTTATGCGCACATACTTATTGCTTAGACCTAAATGTAATTTGAGCGGATGTGATTAAATTCGGATCGATCAAATGCCTGTACCGCATAGCATATTATCTTCTAACGAGAATTTCGGATTTAATTTAATTTGAAGTGAATTTGAAAGCTGAATTCGTAATTGATATTCGCAAGATTTTTACCTCCGTACATTGTATGGTAAAATATGGATGGGATGGATTCATATGAAAAAAAAATGAAATAAAACTTTTCTTGTCAAAGGGTGTGGGTAACTCAGGCTTGAGCTTACGCCTGAATTATAATTTTAATTTTTCTTTTATATTCCGACGAATGTGTGCTTATCCTCTAATTCTGGTTATGTCACTGAATAGAATTTGCTGAGGCATAAACACAGATTTTACCTTGATTCCACTGAGATCTATAACCATATCATGTTGCCATGTTAGACTTCCCACATATCATCGTGCACAAAAACCCATATTAAACCCCACATATTCACCACTTTGTATGTTCTACACATTCACGCACAGAAAAACCCTTAGCCCTAGTTTTCCTTTAACAATATACTCCCATCACGTTCGTACATTTTCTTCTTAACATCCTAACATCCATACTTGATTGCTGTATTACATACGCATAAAACACACACCACACACGAACCAAAACCATCATCATCATCTCTCATGTTACTTTCAGTCACCCACCTATCACTCACCATCTCCTGCATCAAACATTATATACACTGAACAGTGAAAATGTCTAAACTTAACGTACACTACCCGTCCATTCTCCATAGCTGGTTAAACATATATCTGTATGGATATACCGACCGTGTGTACTCGTATATACGCATATGTACGTATAGTACACATGATTCTCCATCAATTCATCAGCCTATCTCAATACTATTCGTACGGGTACACATATACCGTACATACAGCACAAAGTTTTATACTATAACTCACTGTGTGCATATTACACTCTATTTTTCTCCATACATTACGTGTGTACACGTTGACTTTGTGTTTCATATATATTACGTCTCCCACAATACGACCGAGCTTTATTTTCCATCATCATCGAAACGCCATCGTCATCATCGTCATTATCATTAACAAACGTGTACCAATTTATATGCAGATATCACTCTTGTCGTATACGTCGTATAATTATGAATATTTTGAACAAAAATATTTGGAAGTGCTAGGGAAAGTTGTAAATGAAATGTTGGTACTCTTGTCAGTCAATGCAACTGTAATTGACCATTGTATGGGTAAAATGTTTCACGTCTGGTTTAGTTACGAGAGCTTCGAAAATGTTGTCTAGTTAATATACTGTAACACATCGAGAGTTTCGTGCGATTGAACAAGAATTTGCGAATAATTTCAGCATTTCACTGTGTGATTGAAGGAGATAGATTATTTTGTCGCAACGCAGGGGAGAAATTAGGCATTTTCTCACCTCAGCTGATACTTCGGGAGTCCTGGTTGTGAAAAAACGGTCTGTTAGGATCGGATAAAAAGTGGGAAATTTAATTTTCTCTGGTGACTTGTTGCCCTCGCTACGCTCTGACCACAAGATTTTTAGATTTATCAGTTTGGGACGATCATTTAAGATCTTGAAACACAGATCTGTTGATCCTTTGTTTCCATTCCCGGTCATCATGTAAATCATGGTAGCCTTCCTGTTGCCGATAGGAACCTGTCTAAGATGTCAGGTCCTATTGCAGCAATTTCCGAAGGAACCACCTCGTAGTCTCTGAGCATCCTGCGTCTTAGTTGAAGAAATTTGGGGCAGTCACATATCAAGTGTGCACCCGTTTCTTCTTCTAGGTCGCAGGAACATCTCGGAGTGTCCGAAAGCCTCAACTTATTCATGTGCCGATTCAGCCCGCAATGTCCCGTAATCGCTCCTACTACTCTTCTAATGCGATTTCGGTCCATTTTGAGCAAATCTTTGGCCCATTTTTTGTTAGGCTTAGGGAAGAAGCATTTCGTGTGAACGCCTCCGTTATACGCTTCCCAGCGTTCTGCGTGTTTACGCTTAACCCAGTCTTCCAGTGCTCTTTTACACTCTGACTGGGGAATCGGAAGGTACGGTTCTGGCCCGTTTGCCTGAGTCGCCGAGCCTTCTTTGGCCAGCTTATCTGCTTCCTCATTTCCCTCCACGCCGGAATGTCCTGGTACCCAGACCAAATTGATCCGATTGCTGAGACCAAGAAGGTTCAGGTATTCCTTACATTCCTTCACCAGCTTAAAGGTGACTACAGGCGATACGAGTGCCTTGATCATTCCTATATTGTCAAGACATATAAGGACCTCTTCGCCTTGCGTCCCTATAGGCAGAGTTTCATGTGCTCCCATGAGTGCCGCATAAAGCTCCGCCTGAGGTACGCTGGCGATCTCTCCCAGGTGGAAGGAATTGCCTAGCCCCGTTTCGGGGGCATACACTCCAGCTCCTGTTCCATTTGGAGTTTTCGAACCGTCAGTGAATCTGACTTTACTTCCCCTTGATAGGCCAGTAGGCCAGCCGTTAAGCCAGTCTGCTCTGCCTAAGAAGGTAGCGTCGAATCGCTTCGTGAAGTCAATCACCGGTGTCATCCTGTCTCTGGGCTTACCGAAAACTGGGCTTTCTACCACGCCACATATTTTCCCATGCCCTGCCCGGAAGTTAGAAGTCCACAAGCCATTTTGCACCAACCGATCCGCCGTGGCGAAGGCTCTAGCCTGAATTATCAGGGCTCTGACCACAAACAACACACTCGGAATTTCTAACTTTTCTCCCCTCGGTGAACACATAACTATTGCAGCAAAAAAAAAATGAACAGAAAATGCCTGAATCGGTATCGTTGCCATTTTCATGTTGTTGCCAATGGTTTCGTTCGATTCTTTATCGACACTTGTTAATCAACATGGATAATCACGGAAGCGAATGGAACATTAAGATTGATTCAATACCCAGAAGGTATTGTCAAGTTTTGTTGTTTTCTTCTTCTTCTCTAAATGGCGGGGTTATTTACAAATTCCAATTTAATATTTTGCGAAAGTAAATTTTTGGAATTCACAGATAGCATATGTAGCTAGCAGGGAGCGTGTAGAGAGGTGAAAATGTAGCATTTCCGACAAAGGATTTTATTAAATGGAAAAATATTTGGAAAATTTCTATGACGAATAGATAGCGTGTTCAGTTGGTACGGTTTTTGTTTCCTGAATCTACTGCAACTGCATGTTTTTCTGGTGTGTTCCACTTTCTAAGAAATATTTTCACACTCCCAACCCAATGACATTCCATTCTTAGGTCTCACAATGCTCCGAAGTGTAAAGTGAGTAACGACTCGATGGAACGGATAGCCATGGATATACATGTAGTGATTGTTTGTGCTAAGAAACTTTTTACGTGCAAAGTTTTATAGATTTTTTTTTTTGAACAAATTTGGATGGTCAATTCGGCTATAAAATTCTCTTTCAACCTTCGTTTCTTCGGATGAACTTTTTCACATCTCGTTTTGTTCTTATACCGGACAAAAACAGGTTGGACAGAGTAATTTTATTACTATTGCCCAAATTGGTACAGTTACTTTTGAGTTAGTTTTGGCTGCATTTACGACCGAACACACTATCGCACGCCTTAGATGTTCGTTTTATTTTTATTGTTTTATGACTGTGACAATTACATGAAATTACATATGTTTACAGAGGATGGACGAAAGATAAAGACGGTTACTGGTCGAGAACCAAACGGTTGAAAATATTCGAAAAGATAAATTTTGTTACGTTGCCATATATACACACGACAATAAACATGTTAAATATCTGGTATACAAAACGTCCACTTGCCTCCAAGGCACGTCTAAGATTTCAATTTCGTTTTGTTGTAACTTCGTCTTATTTAAATTATTTTCGAATTAAACATAAATCCAGCTAAAATGAACGGACAACCGATCATTATTTAACGATGAAATCGATCTTGGAATAAAATATTCTTTTTTGGTGTTTCTCTATTAAGCACACAATAGAATGCTGATTACCTTTTGTCACCGATTCTCTTCATTTCCATCCATTCCACAAGTATTTTCGATCCGACAATTCGAGAAAAAAAAACCTAACTGCAATTCCCCTTGCATCTGTTTGTCTTTCTGTTCTCTCTCTCATACATTTTGTAAAGCTTTTTTCTTCAATTTTTTTTAAACCAATAAAAGTAATTGTCGTCGCACGATCGGTTTGCTAGTGAGTGTACCGAGAACCAAGCTGTGAACGATGGTATATACCTCTAGTATAAGATGGGAATAAATGATGTAGAAACGAAATTGAAGATTTGTTATTTTCTGAGAGGGAAAAAAGGCTCTTTGGATGATTGTTTGATAAATCGAAAAATTAAAATGTATTCTGTCTGGATAATAGTTTGTATACGAACAACCCTCAGCCATCCACCGTACCATACACCATTACGCATTTCATATGATGTATGATACACACATTCCGAATCAAAAATGAATCAAAGAAAATTAGTTGCTTTGTCTTGATTGGCGAATTGTGTTACGGAGTTTGAATTCGTATTATAATGTGCCTATCCCCCAGTAATAGTGTTAAAATCAAGATGCACACTGCCACTATCTATGTAAATACGGACTGTCTCTATTTAGTCGATACACTATGCACAGTAACACAGTGTTCTCGTTTCAAAATCGAATCAAGTAAATGTGAAATGTAGCTGCTCTTCTCCCCGATATAATTAAGGTGTAACAACAAATCCTGTTGATAATCTCAAATCGAATTTTATGCTTCCCGTTTCCTGCATTATTACGGTAACCACATCTACAATATCCGTTATATTCCCAATATCCGACAATGGCTACCATAGTTTCAACGTGACAACGATAAGCTCGGTGTCAAAAACTCGGTGTGTGTGGATGTGCTTCACCTTTTGCCTATTATTTTATGAGATAGCAATTTTACTTTACACATCGGAAGTTCAAACGTAATATCGTTGCGATTAATTTGGCTTTGATCCACCGAACATGTGTGTGTGGCGTTACACAATACACAACGTCACGAACTACTTGCTTCACCAACAATCAATTTATTTATCCAAACGCGTGGAAATCATAAAATAAATGGGAATGGGAATGTGTAGGGAAAATTGTTTTTCCTTTTTGGTGAATTTTTTTTTATTTTTGGTTGTTGTCGAATAAACACACAATGACTGTCTGTGGCCCGTGGAGTGCAATAATGTTTGAGCTTTCCTTATCGCTTGTTTTCATCTACTCGTTTCTAATAAAAAAAGAAAACTGAAACAGCGGGAAGAAAGTTGAATTCTTTTCATATGGTAAATTGGTTTTTCGCTTCAATTTTTTTTTGCCTGATGTCGCTTTGTTTTGCATCCCACTATGAATGTGGCGAGTGCTCAAAATATTGTTTCCGATGGCACCCCTGTTCATAACACATCCACTACGCTGGCATTATGAAGGCTAAGCTTACACTTTTCCTTTGTCGGAATAACATGGATAAGTGTGGAGGAAATTCCAGTTTCCAATCTTTTAACAAAAGTGAAATAGAACTGAAGAAAAAAAGCAAGAATTTTTATTTCGAGGCTATTTCCAGAGCGTACAATGAGTCACCCGAGAAAATGGAATTTTCTACTTTTCTCCCTAGGTCAACACGAATTTTTTCACAACAAAAGCTCCCAAAGTTAAGGCCAGTTCATGGTCGCATATATCGCAAAAATGTATGCGAGTATGAACTGGCCTTAAAGTGTCATCTGAGGTGAGAAAATGCAAATGAATGAAAAAGGAATTTTCACAACGCAACCGAGAAATAGTCATATTCTCACCTCAGCTGAAACTTCGGAAGTCTTTGTTGTGAAAAACGTTGTGTTGACCTCAGGAAAAGAGTAGAAAATTCCATGACAAGTCCTCTGGTGACTTGTGACCCTCGGTACGTTGTCGAAGTGCAATTTCCAACATTTTTCCGGTTGGTAACCAATAGTCTTGTACAGGGCCTACTTTTTAGAAACTTTTAGAGAAAATCGAGAAATTCAAGAAACTTTGAGAAATTCAAGAAACTTCGAGAAATTCAAGAAATTTCGAGAAATATTTCTTGAATTTCTCAAAGTTTCTTGAATTTCTCGAATTCGAGGAATTTCAAGAAATTCCAGAAAATTCAAGAAATTCGGGAAACTTCGAGTAATTCAAGAAATTTCAAGAAACTAATTTCTCGAGTTTCTTGAAGTTTCTCGAATTTCTCGAATTCGAGAAATTTTAAGAAAATCGAGAAAATTCGAGAAATTTCAAGAAATTCAAGAAATTAGTTTCCAAAAAGTAGGCCCTGGTCTTGTATGTACATGACTAGGGATAATAAACGAAAAGTAAAGTTTTGTCGTGTGAATTTTGTTGATACGAAGCGTTGCCGAGATCAATAAACACGCGAAAGCGAGACTTTTCATTTTTATCCAGAGTTATGTATTGAATGACATTTCTAGTGAGAAAAGTGCAGCACTTTCTCTCCCGCTGGAGAAAAACGGTAAATCACATCTAGCACGTATGAAAAACGTTGTGTTCGCCTCTGAGAGAAATTGGAAATTCCAACTCGAGCGAAATCACCGGTCCAGTTGGAGTTTCTGATTTTCTACCCTCGGTAAACAACAGTTGTTCAACGAGAAAAGAAAAGTTGGAAATTCCAATTTTGTCCAAAGAAAATGCGATTTCACAACAAAGGCTTCTGAAGTTTCAGCGGAGGGGAGAAAATTACCAATTTCTCGTCTGCGTTGAGAAAATAACTATTTCGTGCATTTATCGTTTCCCATTATCCACACCGTGCATAATCACTTTACCAGTTACGACAATTTCCAACAACTTTGCTTAATCTTCAATTTAATTCGAGTACAGCATTTCTTGCATACACAACACACATATCGTATCACCGATAATATGAGATGCGTGCCTTGAAGGGTGCTAATACGAATCGCGTTAAAACATAATATATCCACACACACCACACTAAGATAAAGGCCTGGTATGCTACACAACTTAACCGAGTTATGTCGATTATCACCATATCAAAAACCGAAAATTGATTGATATTCCAGTCACATGCTCCTATTTAGAGACATAAGTCTTATGTGATTTCCGCACTCACTCCGCGGCGACTGCAGTAACGCTATTTCATGTTAGTAAACAATTTTCCAACCGAAAATATTAAGTAGTTCAATTGAAACACACCGCACATTTTGCTAAAGGGGATGAAGTATGAAACGACGGAAAAATGCAGTCACGTAATTTCAGAAAAGAAAATATGAAAAATGAGCAGAATTACTTTTTGTTATGCGGCATTGATACACACACATAGCACACACACAGCACACACACACTGTATAATAAGTATGTCAGTGAGATGGTTGATGATTTACTCCGTATAATCCTATTAACTAGATATTTATAAAGCCGTTTACTTAACTGTGCAACATTTTCGGTGACACCAGGAGGAACATATTGCCAGAGGATTATTATGATGCATTTATTGCCTGCATTCTCTTTGATCTGACCCAACTTCCGGGTGAATATTGTCTCTTTAGGGGTGAATCCAATTCATATCGCATCATATTTATCAGCGACCGTTTATTGAATTATAGCACTTGCAGCGTGAATTTAGAAAACAACATTATGGCAAATGTCCAATGAAGTTTCGGAAAGCAAAGAAAACATGAAAATATGAGATTCAGGAAAGTTTAAACTCGAAGAATGTGTCACTCCACACGCTACAATCGGCTCAATTGGAACCACTTTTAATGTACTTTAATTATACGATTTTTGCATTCCAATTCATTCGTTCCAATTGCAGTTCGTGATCGATTTCAAAATTAGCTATCCCATGAGCGTAATTGAATTTTGATTATATTAAAATAGTTTGCAATAAAGGCTCAAAGAATTCTGATAAAATTGACTGTCGTGAACTTTAGAGCAGTTCCTATTATTTGGGAATTAATTCCCAAATATTCACAAAAATTTAAGACCAGGTAGGCGTAGACTTAAATAAAATTTGAACGATTCAGTGGATATCATGCTTATAAAATTTGTGATATAATAAAGTGTTTTAAGCCAGCGGCGTTGGAGGTACCCCAAAAAATGTATGTGTTACGGCACAGCCCTGCTACTAGCATGAACACTGAATTGACAAGTGTCAAATTTGGAGGCTTTAGTGATACGAGCTACCGCTTAGGATTATGTTTTAACTCATACAACAAAAACAAGTCATCTATCTGTATAACAGAAACGCAGTGCCTACTGTGATTTCATCAGAGGGATTCTTTTGAAAAACAGCCTACCGAAATCGGGCGTGTTTTCTAGTGGAACTTTTTAACCACTCTCAAAAAAAAATCTTCGAAGCTTTTGTGACTGGTGAAAGGTGATCAAAAACCGAAAACTTGCACTTTTCTTACCAATATTGCTCCAGTTACACGAGCCGTACATGGTGGTGTGGGGTATCATTTGAAAGGTAATTTTATGTGCTTTTGGGCCAAATAGGGTCTTATGGGGTTTGGATGCATATGCGATGAAATATGGGCACTTAAACCTTTCAACTTCTACCTTTTACCTTTCTAATGACACCCCACACGACCATGTACGGCTCGTGTACCCGGAGAAATTTTGGTAAGAAAAGTGCAAATTTTCGGCTTTCGATCACCTTTCACCAGCCACAAAAGCTTCGAAAATTTTTTTTGAGAGTGGTTTTGGCTTCTAAGGTCGAAGTCCTTTCTAGGTACCTATAAAAAGTTCCACTAGAAAACACGCCCGATTTCGGTAGGCTGTTTTTCAAAAGAATTCCTCTCAGCCTCATGGTTTGGGAATCAATATTGTTAATATTTGTGAATATTTGGGGATATTTGTGAATATTGGTGAATTTTGGGAATATTTGGGAATATTTTTGAATTTTGGGAATATTTGGGAATATTTGGGAAGTAGACGAGGTGTAAAAGTTTTAACGATAGAAAATACCTGCTGTAATGCCACTGGTTATTTCTAAGTCATTTGTGAACATCGAAAATAAACTTCTGATGGATGAGATTAAATGTCAATGGTATTTAAACACGATTTATAAAGCTTTATTGATAACAATACAAAATAGAAACCAAACATTTTGGGATAATATATTCAAAAGGAGTAATTATTTGGGAGTAAATCCCCAAATATTCCCAAAATTCCCAAATATTCCCAAATATTCACAAATATTCCCAAATATTCCCAAAATTCACAAATATTCCCAAATATTCCCAAAATCGATTCCCAAATAATAGGCCCTGCTTTAGAGCCACCAAAAAGTGACTAGTCGAACTTTTTGTTCGATCTGGTGCATCGAGACTGAGAACATTTAAATGGTCTTCACCTGTGTGTCCGGTGGCACTAAATTTAACTATATTTGACTAAAAAATATTGCGGATTTTAAAATCTCGTGGAATAAGTGAACCTGGGTACCCGCACAGCACTGCTCCTAGCATGAACACTGAATTGGAAGTTGTAAAATTTGGAGGTTTTGTAATACCGCTTAGTATCCCATGTATTGACCAAATTCTTTAACCAATACTCTCTCTAGCAAACAAACTACTTTTATTAAGGTGGTGAAAGAGTCAAGTAGCCTTAGGATTTACATGTAAATTACAGTGTACGCCGTAGTGAGTCAAAATGTAGAACTGTGTTTGCAGAATATAAAGAAATAAGGTGTGAATTTGACACAGAGAGCTGAGAGTTTGTTAGCTAGATAGAGTATTGTTTGAACTCATACAATGAAACAAGTTATCTGTCTTTACAAAAGGAACGCAGTGCATACCAGGGCCTACTTTTTAGAAACTTTTAGAGAAAATCGAGAAATTCAAGAAACTTTGAGAAATTCAAGAAACTTCGAGAAATTCAAGAAATTTCGAGAAATATTTCTTGAATTTCTCGAATTCAAGAAATTTCAAGAAATTCCAGAAAATTCAAGAAATTCGAGAAACTTTGAGAAATTCAAGAAATCTCGAGAAACTAATTTCTCAAATTTCTTGAAGTTTCTCAAATTTCTCGAATTCGAGAAAATTCAAGAAAATCGAGAAATTTCGAGAAATTCAGGAAATTAGTTTCCAAAAAGTAGGCCCTGGTGCATACTGTGATTTTATCAGCCTCCGCATGTTTGCTATGTTCATGCTAGAAGCTGTGCTGTGATAGGTACCCGAAAACGAAATAGTGGAAAATTGTTGTACCCTTAAGTGCATACAAGAAAAACTAACTTGACAAAACGAAACTCTTTATAATTTGGAAAACATTTGAGCGTTTGAGCGTGTCATCGCCGTTCTTTAAACTCGAAGAATATCAAATCGTCGTTGGTTTTTCTCACATTCATTATTTTGTCGATTGATTTTTTTTGTTTGGGATAATTCAACGATGTGTACTACACATTTTCATAAATATAAACAACTTGATTTAATATTTAATGGCATTCATGGACATTCTCCCCAAATTTTGTTGTTGTTTTCTTTTTCGATTCCGAATATTTTCGGCATCGTCGGGGTAGTCTCTGGATATATATTGAAATTCCGAAGAGACATACAGTCGAAGTTTAATGAAATTATTTGTCGTTGGTCGGTATCTAAGACATAATTTCCCCTAGACATGAGACCAATAATAACCGCAGAGTTCACATAAATTCAATCGAAACATGGTTCGAAGTCTTTCAAAATAAAATAAAATGAACTTTATGTGCATGTTGTTACATACATTCAGGGTTTATACATATATATATATATATACCATATAACCATAAATATATACTATACTTCTACATACACTTTATCTAAGCTCTGCCAGCGTATAATATGAAAAAAACGCAAACGAAGAGATGGTACAATAAATGAATAACAACTGGTCAAACTGGTTATTGGTTCATTTAAAGTTTGCTTTGGAAAATAATACACAAGTATGTTTCAGGTACTTTCGTCAATCGAAAATTCGTATATTGATTTTGAGTTTGGTACCAATACATAATGCATATTATAATGCCAATACTGAGCTGTGATACTTGATTTGAGAACAATGGACTTCAGCGTTTTTTTTTCTCCTTCTTTTTTATTATTTTAGTTTTTATAATAAAATTCAAAAACACGATGACACGAAGCAGTTAGTTTCATGCCATAATCAGAATGTATGAGAGAATTTTTCTGGAAATTTTTATTTAAATGAAAAATAATTTTGATTTTTTATACAACATTTTTCTCCTGTCTCTCTCTTTCTGTCTCTCGATTTTATTTTTATTTTCTTTCTATCAATTTCCAAACAGATAGCTACAACATTTTCTATCCACCAGAATAAATTTTGAAATTTAAGACCGATTCAATATGAAACCATAGCAACACCTCATACGCTAAATCACGTTTTATATCGTGAATGGAATAGAGCCATATCACACATCATTATTAAAAGGTTTTCTCAACATCACAATTGTATGCGCACTCAGTTCCTACATGCATCTATCTATATATATATTCGATATATTATGTATACGTGTGTATCCTATCCACACAGGTACACAACCTCTCCGTAGTAAATATACACAATTCAAGAAAATAACATAAAAGAGGAATGTACTACTCCATTTATACATATAGGATGTGTTGTACATGTATAGAATTGGATGGATAATACATTTGGTGTGCAAGACGTTCACACAGATACACATGCACGCATTTAAATGTGATGTGACTGTCGTTGTGTTAAACGGCGCATACCAAATGTACTCAATTTATGTTATTTTTTCGCAAGACTGCAAGGATTTATCAAAAAAATTCATACATCACACATGGCTAGAGCACAAATACTCGAACCGTCAATATCTTCAGGTAGGGTGAGAATGTCTAACAGATTTTCTTCGGGGTTTTTTGTTGTTTTGTTTTGTTTTGCACAAGTATCGGGTATCTTCGAAAATTGTGATCTGATCACCACATTCTTCAACGCTACTGTACGGCCTGTATGATGGATAATCCGAATAGGATCAACATTGTTATCCTGTCACATACGGCTATTCATCTGTTATCGATAAAGACGACAGAAATAATGACAAGCTCTGGGTAATATTGTCCTTTATAATAGTAGAATGCATGTTAAAAAAAATTGAAGTACAAGATTTGAAATCAACCGATTACAAATACTTCCATCGATGGAAGTAATAGACCCGATATAAAATACTGGTCACATGCTTGCCGTCTGTAACATTATTATATTTAGCACAAAACTGGACAATGAAAGCCCCGTAATTTTGAAAGATTCAAACTCATTTACATTTTTATGAAGAGAGAGGGATATGGTTAAAATGGTCTGCCACTGCCTGATCTATTATAAATTACACTGGAAAAAATCTGTGCCCCAAAAATCATGCATTGCAGTCTTTCGTCACAATTTGCAAAAGGAAAGAAAATCAAACTAATCGAACTAATTGAATGATAAAGGAATTTTGTTTCCGACAGCTGACACAGAGACACCTGAAAAGGTATATTTATAAGCTGAAAACGTGATCCTTGAGAGGCTCACATTAAAAATTAACACCAAATTTATTATGCATATGGCATTCATTGTATGTATCACAGACTCATATTAAAATGTGTTGTGTGTTAGGAATGGATGATTATAAATGGGCAAGTCCAAAGTTAGTTGCGTTACAAATTTGTGACATTTAGAGATAGTCTCACTAAAACTCAACCGATTTCAGTGAAAAAAAAATCCTGAACAATAGCTACAAAGACACGTAGTTTGAGTCCCATATGAGGTTTGTAGACCAAAATTGTGGGAGATATGACTATAAAAGTGATATTGGTTGAAGGTCCTTGAATAGCTAGAAATAACTGTTTTTTCTAAATTGACGGCAGATGCCCCACAAAAAATATTGTTTTGAAACAGAACGATTAAAAAAATTGTTGCAAAATTTTTCGAGATTAACTCGACGAGTTAAAATTCGAGAACCTCACTTTTCGCAATTGTTAAGACGTTTTTAGCTACTTTACTCATCCAGGGCTCGTACAGTAAATCTTCGTTAAGTTTAATGTGAATTTTGACAAGTCTACCCTTACAAATTACATGGGTAGACCGGTAGACAGTTAAAAATTTTCACAGTGAACTTCACGCGCTCCCAACTATCTGATTGATCTGAAAATATTTCTCCATGTATAACCGAGCGTTATACTTGCAAATTTACACCAAATGAAACGGGATTAAAATTGTAGAAGATTTTTGGTTCATACGGCGAATTAGCGTAAAATCACTTCACCTCAAAATTTAGTGACAATATGTGGACTTGGCCATATGCTCCAACATTTTCTTCGTATACCTAAAACCGAAGAATTGCCAGTAAAGAAAATATCTGCGGTTCACAATGCTTATACATAAAGCCCATTTCCAGACGACGTTCGTGTATCATATCATTGAAAAACTTTTCGAAAATCCTTCTTTATCTGAGACAGTTTTCGTTTTTTTTTTTAATATTTTAAACGGATGAACCGCTCTAGGTATAGCATGAATTATATTGGCAAACTCCAAGGCCATTAAATGGAGATGTATGTCGGTTATAAAAGGACGGTTGTCTCTGGTTAGAATGGGAAATGGTGTTGGCAGTTTTTAATTGACTGAATTGGGACCACTTTTTGCGAGACAGACGTGAAAATATCCAAAACAAAAAAATTCCTTCTATGAACAATCAACGAAAAACTAATCGAACTTTGCTTCAAACCGAGTTAGCAAAGTTTGTTTATCGAAACTGTTTCGGTTCGACATAATATCGGATTTATCTCCACTTCGATTTTGTACGTTCCTTGACTGTTATAATAACATTTCATTTAATAGAACATTGTTGATGCGAATAGTTTTCGACTAAAACTTTGAATTTATCAACGAAACTAATGGGAACAATTTTCCGATTTTCTTGCACCAAATTTACATTCATTTCACACACGACCCACCGTTATAATTATCCGAAAAAACTAATTTTGTTTTCTTCATTTCTTTTCCAGATTTCGCATAGACAACACAGACCACATCATCGATGTTAACAAGGGAAATTTAGCTTTCGAATACGATCAAGTGCACATTATCTGTCCAGTATACGAACCGGGCACATTCGACAATGAGACCGAAAAGTACATCATTTACAATGTGTCCAAAGTGGAATACGAAACATGTCGTATTACAAACGCTAATCCCCGCATCATAGCCATATGTGATAAGCCACAGAAGTTGATGTTTTTTACGATAACATTCCGGCCATTCACACCTCAACCAGGTGGTTTGGAGTTCCTACCAGGAAATGACTACTATTTCATTTGTACGTATTTCAGTGCAGTCAAATTCCTTTACAGCACCAATGTCGAGCCGACCGAACTAAACCGATATCTGATTTCGAATTTTGTCTTTTTAGCTACATCGTCGAAAGATGATCTGCATCGTCGTATAGGTGGACGTTGTTCGACAAATAACATGAAAGTCGTCTTCAAAGTGTGCTGTGCACCGGAAGAACAAAATACTACAACGTCCAGTAACCATGGATCGTCGGGAGTATCGATTAACACAAATATCGACACAAACAATCGAGTGCCATCATCGTCGTCGTCGTCGTCGTCATCATCATCGGCGTCGGCGACAGTCCATTCATCCTCGAACGGTGGCCATTTGGTGCCACCCGTAATTAACACAAATATTAGCAATGTTGTCCAGAGCACAATGAGTTGGCCCGGTTGGAGCCATCCACAACGTACACCAATCACAACTACGCTGTCAGTTCAAAAGTTTTATCCACACGTGACGTCACCGCGTCCAAATATCAATACACATAATAATAGTAGCTATTCGCCGTCCCATAAACCAACTAAGAAAACCAGTAAGTATCCGCAAGTTGTACTCGTAGTCTTAGCGATTGTTATAAATGTGAATATGGGGTGACTGGGAGAGGGATTCGTTGGCCGTTTGTACAGCTTTCATGAGATTTTGTCGGCGAGAACATTCAAGACATACGAGATTATCGGACGTCCTGCGCATCACTAACGTAATTAAGGAGCCTTCTGCTTCCGTTAATTACAAATTTTGTGACTCAAAATTCATCCTTTTTCGAACCTGGCGAACCCTTTGAAAATTTTTACGAGCTCGAAGACCTTTGAAGACGCTTTAACTTACGTACAACGAAGGGGATCTGTGACATTTTGTGTGCTCGTCTTGACTGGAAACTATCTACGGTTGATGGAATTTTTGAAGAAAACTGTCGGTAAAATCACTCTTACGCTGTCAAAAAGGTTCTGCTAGATCCTTCTGCCATGCGGCCAAAACGTCTATTGAGACATCAAAAGTCAAGGGAGTTAGTTTTACTACCAGACATTTTACGAAAATCTTCAAAACGACTTCCGAAACTCGTGTGTCCTGTAAATTGAAAGAAAAACAGAATTACAGTCGAAGGAACTGCTTCTTCTTCCAAGACAAGCTTTAAACAGTATATTTGGCGATTGGAATGAAATAACTGAAGAAGAAACAGACAATCGACCAACACTCCTTTCCTAATGAGATGATGGAGAGGCGAGACTAATACAAATTTCTTTAGTTTGTGATAAATAAACCCTCTAATCGATGGCCAGTCGTTGGCATACACTGCGAGAATACACTGAATTCCATACATCAGTTTTGTTTTGTTTGTCCGGCGCATGCGAAAATGTTTGCATTGAAAATCGCTTCTGCTTTCTGATACCTTCCATACCCTTTTTATGCGAATATGTTTGAATATAGTAAACCATATAACGATTATCATGTCTTGCTGCGAATCGTTGAGGAAGGAAATAGACATTTATAGGAAGTCGGGCGGTTTTTTTCTTTCTTTCTTGTTATTTTGAGAATTTCGTAAAATTTTTGTTATTTATTGCAATAACTTTTCGATTCAAATCGTTCGCATAGCTCTAGGTATGAATTTAAAATGGATATCGTCGGAGATCTATAATAGAAGAGAGCGGCTGGTTGGTTTCATCCGGTTTTTCTATTAGTTTTCTTTACCAATCACTGATTTCATTGACGTCCAGTCAATGTATGGATACTATTTATTGTACGGTTAAAGGATAGACCGCAGTCTTTGTCTTCCATTTATTATTTTGTTGTCTTGCCGCCAAAAAACGATTCATCATCGTCCCGCTCAAAACTTGTTTTTTCGACGTGTTTGATGCATTCCTCACCTTTGGCTCGAAATACAATCTTCCCACAAACCTCAACAAAAAATGTCCCAGCGAGACAGTTATGTACCATTGTTGTCGTGCGGCCAGGAATAGCGAAAAAGTGATTGTGAACGAGATGGTCGTTTTCTGGCCTCAAGACAACAAAATACCGTACTGCCTCGCTGGGACATTTTTTGTTGAGACGTGTGAAGAGTTTTCATGTCGAGCCGAAGGCGAGGAGTGCATCCCACACGTCGAATGTACTATTACATGGATTCAAACAGTTCGACTGTTTATTTGATTGCAATTGACATCTTGTCTCTTAGTATCTCAAGTCCCCGAAGTCTTCCAACCTACAATATTATAACTTGTCCCAGCTAGTTAAAGAGCTTTCTTTTGCTGCGAATGCTATCCAATGAATCTTCCAATTCGGTAAGAAGATTTCGATTAAAACAGTTATTCCAGCTGGTATGCGACATCGCTTTGTAAATATCAATTTATATTCTTGTGATGAATGTAAGGACCGTCTTCGTTATGTACGGTAAATCCCCCTTTTTTTTAAGTCACTGGAATAAATACGAAAACCGAACGCTTGTCCATACATACCTTTTAAGACATATCTAAAGTTAATCTTAAACATCCACAGTATTACAACTGACTTATATCCTTTGAAGTTATTCCAAAATCATCTTCCAACAGTAAAAATGATAGCGAGACGATTCTATCGGCCGCACAGAGCGTACGAATGTTTCAATGGGGAATTACAGAAAGAAGACAAAAAAATGACGAAGAGATGAGAAAAATTTTAATCTTAAATCGGAAATACTTTTATTTATATGGAGAGAAAAGAGGGTTGGTTCCTTTGTATCAAATACTTTTCTTGTCTTGAATAAAACATGATGACATCTTCAACGTTGAACTTCCAATAGGATTTATTTATGAAAGCTAAATGCAATTAATTTCGATATACAGCGTTTCTGACACCTTTTCCAGGCGTTCCACTAACTCGTTTACCTTTTTGCAACTATTTTTATCGTCATAGGATAAATGGGTGTGCGTTAAAGCGTAATTGAGTCAAAGATGTTGCATCATCCATCCGTAAATGCTCAGAAGCAAATGAAACAGACTCGGATAATTGTATTGGCGGGTGTGTGTTTTCTCGTCAGTGCGAGGTTAAATCCTCGCTAAGGGCAACTGAAGTTCACTCATGTGAATGTGAATGAGATTTTCTAGATAGAACCCAATAGTCAACTTCATTCATAAATTGTTGGAATTGGAAAGCTTTATACAAATGATTGAAGATTACAGAAAACTTACCGATTTCTTTGTATTGAACAGTCCGTTATGATTCACAAAGTATAAACTGGACATTTGGCATTGGAGAAGATAATACAGATGGGCACAACAAACCCTACTTTTGAGTTAGTTCAGGCACAGTGCTATGTTCGTTTCAGTATTCCTTCTATGATGTCATAAGGTTTCCTCTGTGTCGCAACAATTATTCAGCTTGTAATAATATGATCTGAATCACGTGACTTATCGGGTTGTATCGGATTGTGGGGAACCGATTTTTTCAGATTCACATCAAGTACCGTGCAGTCAAAAAGTCGCCGAATAGACAAAACAGAGTAGTTAATTGGCAAATGACGACTGAATAAAAGAAGAAAAACGGAAATTTCTACGCTCTAAATCAGCCGTATGGCTTAGTGAGATTGATTCTTTTCAAAAACAGCCTTCCGAAATCGAACACATTTTCCAGTCGCATTTTCGATGTGTGCCTAGAAATTTTGGTATTCGCCGCTTAGAAGTTAAACCCACTTTCAAAAAAAATTCTTTGAAGCTTGTGTGGCCAGTGAGAGGTGATCAAAAACCGAAAAATGTAAATTTCTCGAAGTACACGAAACATACATGGCAAATAGGCAAATAGGGTCTTATGGTGGTTTGGACGCATCTAAGATGGAAAAATATGAGCACCTAAACACTTCAACTGCTCATACTTCCTCGTACATGCTTGCAATCCCCGATACGAGCCCTGAAAGAACATGGAATTACCTTTCTAACGACACTCCACACGACCATGTACGTTTCATATGAAAAAAACTTGTTTTGATCACCTTCCATTAACCGCACAAGCTTTCGAAGAATTTTTTTTGAAAGTGGTTTTGGCTTCTTGGGACTGGTTTTGAAAAGAATCTCTCTGACACATTTTTTGCCGCGACATTTTTCAAGCCTTTTTTGTCATGAAGCCATAATGGCTTATTTTTGTGCAGATATTCAAAGATGTAGATGAAGGATGTCTTCTACATTTCATTACATTTGCACAAAAATGAGCCATTATGGCTTCATGACAAAAAAGGCTTGAAGAATGTCGCGGCAAAAAATATGTCACTAAGTGCTATAGGGGTTTTTCGTTAAAAGTTTGTGGGAAACAGTTTCGGGTTTGAGCGTTTCTAGCATTCAAAATAATGGTAGCTACCGACTTCAATAGGATTTTTTTTTTTCGGACCTAGTCTTGTGCTGAAAATAGATATGCCCTTTCATTTCGAGTAAACCTTTGCGTTGCTCTTACTCAAATCTCCCTCAAAGTTGGGTCCTCCATTTTACACGATCCACTAAGTGTTTCCATTACTCCCAGTTTTCACTCATCTTAATTTTCAGATTTTTTAATTTTTTTAATACTTTTCTGTCCTCGTTTCAGACGAATACGATAAGCATCCCAACGAAGTGGTAAAAAACGAAGAGCTTACATTCAGCAACAACAGCCGCACACTGCGACCACCGAACTGTGCTTCATTAATAATATTAGTTACTTTAGTTATATTCAATAAATTTCTATATTTTAATATGTGTCCCAGTTGGTGTCAACGGTGAGCAATTTGTATAATTTTACGCTAACAGAACCTCAACTCTTTTCTTTTTGCTGTTGAACAAAAAATTATTTTCTTTTTCTTTTTAAGTTTTGAGCCGAAAAGATTTTGATTATTTTTTATTTAAATAAAAGTTTCCGGATGATTTCAAAATTCTTGTTGGAATTTTTTTCGGTTTTGGAATCATAATTCGATGGACTTTTGTTTTAAAATTGAAGACGGAAAAGGAAAGAAGAAATTAGGGTCCTAGTATAGCGAAGTTTGAGGTGGCAACGTATTAAACTAAAAACAAACAAAAAAGACAACCGAAAAAGTATGAAATCGAACTAAAAATGAACGAAAAAAAAAATACTTTTTCAAGTGAATGCGGATAAACATGTAAAAATAAATTATAAAAGAGAAATAAATTAATTTACAACAAAATGGGAAAGAATGTACTTGAGAGTGGACACGTACATTAAAAAAAACAACAAAAATAAGTGAAAAACTAACACTGAAACTCAGAACAAGAAAAACTTATAACTTTTTAGGTTAATTTTAGGGTGTAACTGAATTATTATTATGATTATGATGATAAATAATGTTATACGATAAAAACAAACAAACAAAAGAAGAAGAAGAAAATGAAGATGATAAAACACAGTTGAAAAACGATTGTATTTGTAGTAACGAAACAAAAATAGTAAAAATGAAAAAAAATGGTATTAGTGACTTAAAATTATGATGATGATCTAACTAATTTAGGATTTCATGCGATTTCTCGTACTGGCAATCCTCGTAGTGATCGAGATTATCCGTACGTTTATTTAGTATTTCTATTTTTGAAAGAAAAAACATCCACAAAAACCATTCAATCACCACACCACATACACAAAACGGGGCTAAATGCTAAAACTAAAAACAAAAAACAAAACAAAAGAAAATGAGAAAGATTTTTATGAACATAAAGTCACTACCTTCAGTAGATCAAATGGAAGAAACGTAAATTTAATTATATTTATTAATTGAACATTAAGACTTAATTTTAATGACTAAAAAAAACAAAACAATGAAATGAACTGAGTTACATCTATAGAATCACATTGCATGCAACCGACAAAAATTTACACAAATCGACGAACAAACAAACCTTTTTTTATAAGATTTTTTTACCCTCAAACATTATTTTCAAAATTTTTTACTTATTTTTTGGATCAACCAAAATAATTTTTTTAATTTTATACGACGCAATTTTAGACATTAACTGGAATAAAGACAAAATTTGATTGTTCGAAAATTTACCCGGAATTATTATTATTCAATGGAGGGAGGCACAGCGAAGAAATTGTGAACGCCTGGAAGACTCGTTTCTTTTTTAAAAGAAATTCTAACTTGACGAAAGTTTGGTACTTTTGCCAAGTTAATTTTTCCGTTTAAAAAAATACCAAGTGTCGCAGAAGCTCTCACCTCGTCACAGGTAAAATATTATCTCCTTCACCTACAATAACTCCTTCACCTAAAATTGTCCCTCTCCGAATTAAAATTGTCTAAAATTTTAGATCAGCCCCCTGGATATCCGAAATTATGTTTTAAAGAAATTGTCATTTTCGACTGAGATAATTATCTCGACGTCAATTGGCCTTCTTACCTTTCTTCTCTTTTGCCATTTACTTAAATTAAAAAAGATCTGAGAGGAAATTTACTCGTATGGTCAATAGATCTTATCGGTTAGTTAAGAGGAATTTAATTGTAAACATACGCTCGATCGAATTTTCCGGCCAAAATCTATGAAAGCTATGAAAGATTTGGAAGCTATCAAAATATTTGAACATTTCCCATCAACATATGGTTAAAATATCCCAGTTTCTAAGAAGGAAATTTATGTCTCCCATCACTCGTATGTTACGGCCATACCAGTGTTTCTATTTTCTCCGACTGAATGTTCGGTCAAATTACCTCAACTATCCGTAATATCCAATACAACAAAATGGGCCGTCGCCATACTTCATGCGGCCTGGTAACACAGCTTCAAAACAGAGCTTGTTGGCTCAATATTGAAATTTTTAACGAAACTGCGCCAAACGCCACGACAAATACATAAGTGTGATAATTGCACAGGTATTAACTGTAATTCGTCTCGTTCTTTGGCAATAAATTGGAAATAAATTTTAGATCTCAAGGCTAACTTCAAGCTTCACAATTTGACTCTTGAGAAAGATTTTGGCGAAGGATTTGGCCGGAAAAATGGTTAAACTAAGCCAAATGTTGTTATTGATTTGGAACCATCCTTTCAAGTCCTTCGATAAGATCGAACCGTTAGCAAATCTGATTAAATTTAGTATTTGAGATTGAGGCTGACAAAACTTTATTTTTCAACTGCAGGTAAAATACAAGAGGATGAATTTGGGATAAAAATTATTAAAAAATTCTTTAGACAAAATTTTGTTTGAAAAAAAAAATGTCAAAAACTCCCAGTCCATTTGACTGCCTATTGTGACTGGTCTTTTTCGACGGCTCTTATTATGCCATTATTTATGTACATTCCGTTCTTCGATTTGAAACGTACACTTATTACCGACGTCGTATTATTAATTGGTAAATACCTAACTTTGTCAATTCTAATTTGTTTTTTTCCCCTGTGATTTCTCTGTCTTTCTCTCTTTGGCTCTAATGCAAAGTAACATTTTCGTTTTTTACACCATCGACTGTACGTTTTTAATGAGTCTTTGTTCGGTGTTACTTTTAAGTTAAAATTATTTTGTGATTAAATTAGACGACGAATATAGCAAGTGACAGATACTGACAAGAAACGTAAAATTTAATGAAAACGACCTAAATTCTCAGTTATTTTTAATATTTTTATAACTCAAAGTGTAAAGAAAGGAAAAACTTTATTATTTAGAGATTTAACAGAAGCAGAAGAAGCAAACGATAACCTTGTGTACATAACAATGTAATTTATATAAAAAAAAAACCAAAATGATGGACAACCAACAACAAAAATTTAAATTTGTGACATTATATGGGGCTCATAAATCCCACTCATTGTAAAACACGTAGATAATTTAAAAAAAAAGAAAAGAAAAAAGTGAAAATTTAACGCGAACATAAATGTACTTAATGAATCCTTCCTGTGAAGAACCGGGTGATGAATATTTTTTAACTCAACTCATTTTAAATAGCTGTAAATGGCGTTCAATACCACTGCAAATCGGTGACGAGTTTCAACTTTTAAGCTCAAAATTAGTAGTCTCGTCGATGCTTAAAAGAGTCGGTTGGCTAAATTCGTTTTCGTCATCTGTGAGTAGGCTTTTTCAAAGCTTTTGAGTTCTTTGAACTAATTTTCCTTCGAATTCAAACGAAGCTCTAAAAGAGCTTTCAAGCTCACAGATAAATGGCGCTCACGTTCTTTTTAGTTTTTGTTTCACCAACCGTATACGACATTTTCTATTGGTTTGGTTCGTATCAATCAAAGAATTCTAATTTAAGACGTTTTTGAATTATTTATTGAAAATCTAATGGAATGTTAAAATAGAAATTTAATTGAAATCCCAAAATAGCCACGAAAGTAACTCCAACTCGAATACGCTATTGATTTTCCTTCAAAGACAACGGAGAAAAAAGTTTCGAGAGCTATAATTCGACCGACTGTTTTGATATGTTCGATTTAATGATGAAACTCGTCAAAAAAAAATCGCTTGCAATTGATGTTGAATTCCAAGTAATAATACCATCCATATCCATTAGGGATTTGAATCAATATTGTTCATTAAGCAATTTTTCAGTCCGATCAGATTTTATTTTTTCGTTTTCTCATCCATTTACCGTTCCGAATCGTGTGAATTGTATTAATGGAATGAAATTGGAGTGTTTTTTTCGTGAGGGCAATACACATAATAATCTTGGGGTTGCAATGGCTCAAAGGCGTTAACGTTAAAAAAACCAACAAAAATAAATTAAAAAAGAGAAAAATTTTAAAGAGAAATTCGGGAATTTAAATGTCACACAATTAAAATACTAAATGAACAAAGAAAGAAAGAATGAAAAAAAACCTAAAAAAATTATAATTATAAATAAATAATTAACTTTAATAATAAAATAATATTAGCAAATATATTCAAAGGGAAAAATTAAAAGAAAACAAAAATATTTGACTGAGCAACACGAAGATACATTTAATTGTACAATATTTACGGATATAAATTGTCTTTTTACAGAAAATTCTTTAATTTAAAAAAACAAAAAAAAAACAAAAAAAATAATTCATGTTGTCGAAGAAATACAAAACACTCTTGCATTTAACGAAATGAGAATAAACACTAATGATATAAAAACAGAAAACAAAAAATAGAAAACAGAAAAAAAATATGATAAACTACCCCTTAATCATAACATGATAATTGAAATTTAAGCAAAAAAAAAAAATATAAATGAGATAAAAAAATGAAGTTAAAGAAGAAGAAGAAGAAGAAGAAACATTCATGTTTTATGTATATAATAAACATATAAAAAAGTGGTTTAAACGAAAAATGAAGAAACACGTTTCATGTATTATTTATAAAAAATAAAATTTAAATAAACAAAACTGTCCGACATTTCATTTTCTTACATGCAGCTACCAGCCTATTTTAAGGGAATCCAATTCCTTAAATTTCTTAAAATTCCTAAATTTTATTTGACTCTAAATCAGAGCCTAAAGTAAGGATTTTCGACTGGGGTGCACTTTTCGCTAAAAGGCGCATTTTCTAAACGGAAAAGGCGCATACATTTAACGGAAATGGAGTATATGTTTAAAAAAAGAATATTTTCCCATACACTGAGGTTTCGGTTCTGAAATAACAAAGTCACATTTTTTAACTTCAGGGTGTATGCCTTCCATTTACCATATAATAGCACCACGACTTTAATGCCCTGTAAACGTCGGTCGAGCGACTTAAATTCGTGAAATTTGCCTCACAGTCATAAAACACTGACAATAACACTAAGAAAAGTGAAGATAGAGACAGGGACTAACATAAGGAATCTTATGGAGGTTGGAAGTCTAAAAAATGATCATTTATTTAAGATCAGAAAAGAAAAGAACTGCGAGCGGAGCGAGCGAAAATTTTGCACCATTATTAAATTTCGGTAATTAAATGAAAATAATGAAGAATAATAGATGGTGGTATGGTATCGTATGGATCATGGTGTTATAAAGCTAATGGAAAAAACAATTTTACGAAATGGAGTGTCAGTCTGATACTCAGAATTTCGTGTACTACTGTAAGAATGTATAGTAGCTTTTCAAAAATTTACGACAAATGTAGAAAAATGTTCTACACGGTAACATGAATAAATCTAAACTGATCATCTATTACCGAGCTCCTGAAGTAGAAGTGCAAGAATTATCTAGCAGAATCATTTTCCTGTAGATCATCAGTAGAGTTTTGATAGAATTGAGAAAGAGAACTGATTCCGCAATCCCTCTCCAGACTTACGGTCATGATATTACTTTGGCATAAAAAATTGTTACTTTGGCGCCCAAGATTTCGTTTTTAGGCGCCCCGTTGAAAAGTTTCCCACCTGCACAGATATCCTTATTTCAGTCCCTGTGTAGATCTCTACTTTCCAAAAAAATTTACAGGATAAGTTCGTGAATGGATCCATTATTTTTGAAAGATCTTGTATCTCGTCGACACCTTAACTCGAGTAATTTTCAACCGTAGAAATTTTTGATTCAACTCGCAATGAGAGTTTTAGTTTTAGAGCGATATATCCACTACCGTTAGATATTGCAAGTTTCGAGTGTGAAAATGTAAAGGTGAGCGCAGTTTTGCTATAAAAGCGAGGTAGAAAACCCAATCATTAATTTTCCGTGTTATCTAAAATCGGTGTTATCTAATATGCATGGTCTGTGGTCTTTTTCATTTGAATCGTAGTTTGTATTTTTCTCACACTTTGCACTGAATATTACTGATTGTCAATTGTCCAGGTAGTGCGATCCGTCTCTTATTTTTGTCAATTTTTTGTAATATGCACCACTTTTACGTTTCATTTTAAAATGTAAAACATAAAAATCTAAGTAATAACGCGATGATTTGGTCAACAATTTAAAAGCAATTTATTTGAAATAAGCAATCATAATGGTTTTCATTTTTTTTCTGGTCTCAAAAATATTTCTTTTGAGGTATTTTTTTCTAAATATTTTTTGACAGGAAATAAGAGTCGTCCTCCGCCAGAGGACAGGAAAAGGCGTTGGAGCACCTCAAAGGGCGTCTGGTGCACTTTTCCCCCAACGATGTATGTTATTTTAGGCTCTGCTAAATCTTGAGACTTATAAAATTAATTGGCCGGCTTACCGAACATCGAAAACTACTAATAATCAACAGATCCACAATATGTAGCCTTTAGGAACGAATAGGTAAAATAAAACGTCTAATTCACCTGAAATAGGCCCTGAGGCCTGAGCTGCACGACACGACGCCTATAATTTTCCTCATTGAAATTTTTCTTTTGCTGTCAAATAAAGCTCGGAACAGATCAGACTAATCTGAAAATTTTCAGACCAAATTGATAAATTTTCAGATCAGATCTGAACTAAACTGAATCTGAAAAATTAGATCTGAAATTTTCAGATTCAGATCAGATTACTATTGAATTCAATCTGAGCTGAATATGAAATTTCAGATCACTTAATTTCAGATTCAGTTCAGATAAAAACTGATTTGATCTGTTTATCTGAAATATTTGTATGAAAATTTCATAAATTTTCAGATCAATCTGAAAAATTTCAGATTTTCAGATTTCAGTTTGAATTCAGATTTAATCTGAAATTTTCAGATTCAGATCAAATAAATTTTAAATCAAAAGAACCAAAAGTAATTACTAATTTTAGTCCACTTTCGCTTCCGTACACTACCTATGTATGTAGGGTTGAGAATAGTTTTATATGAAATCATAGATGGTGCCACTCGCAAAAATTCGCTAGTTCTATGTTGAATCAAAAGACAGCACAACATGCCATTACGAACGAACAATTCATGAACATGTAACACAAAGAAACGATATCACTACTAAATCCAAGACGCAACCTAATAACCAATTCAATCAGATGTCATTATTGTGGACAACAACCTGATGAAACGAATTATTTGTGTTGCGGTTGAGTTTTGAACCCACAACTGGCCATCCAATAATTAATGGTGAAGTCTAGACTTACACACTGCTCTATTGAGTGGAACATTGTTGATCAATATATTCACATGGGTCTATGAAAATAAGGTGATGTCGCCAGTCGCGGAATATGAAAAAGTGAATCTAGACTCGATATCATGAGCCCTAAAAAGTGGGTTTCCTAAATAGTGTTGAAATAGTGCATAATTCTGGCATGCTGAAAGCCTAGTCTTTAGCGAATTTAATTCCAGAGCTCGGTGCTGGAAACCTCTCATTCGCTAAATATTGCCTTAGTCATTCAACATGCGTTACGAAAATAACGGAACTGCGGCCTCCCTCGTGTCATACCTAGAGCCTAGTAAAGTAGTTTGCTCTCGATGTCATAAATAACCATTATACGGATTGCGGCTGAGATAACCCTCCCAATATTTTGGTCCGAGTGATACTTTCTTTTGCTATGAGTGCCTCAAGGTGAATTATGGCAAGCGTAAAATACTTACATGGAAAACCGTTCGAAAACAGCTCGAATTTCCTGAACTTTGTAAAAGAAAATGGAGAATTTTACTTTTACATCCGCTTTAAGTCAGAGTTATATCTACTGTTCCGGGCTAATTTTAGCCTATTCCAAAAATGCAAATCACCAGCCTCCATCAGAACAGCAAATCAGATTTTTTCCATATTAAAGATTTTGCGAGCAGACCAGAATTGTGATATATTTACACTCCAACCGTATACTTGTACTGTCACTCCAGATGTGTCTCGGACATCATTGGCAAGCTGAAGTAAATCACAACTAGCATAGATAGTAACTATGAAATGTGGAAAAGTACGAAAGATTTCTGATGCCATTCAACTTCAAATGGACTTAGACGCTCTCTCCAACTGGTGTAAACAGAACCGTTTGGATCTAAATATTGAGAAATGCAATGTTATAACATTCTTCAGGATTCGCTCGCCGATTAATTTTCAATACTCGATCGATGGTATTGTCTCGAGTGAAAGTTATACAAGATCTTGGTGTTTGGATGGACGAACGACTTACCTTTGATCGACATATTGAATTTATTACGTCTAAGGCTTACTCAATGTTGGGATTTGTCAAGAGGATTTGTAAGCAGTTCACCAACATTCAGGCTCTTAAAAGTGTATACTTTGCTCACGTTCGTTCGTACTTGGAATTGGAATATGCTTCAGTCGTTTGGCACCCTCATCAAATGTCTCATATTATGAAGATAGAGTCAATCCAGAAAAAATTCGCATTGAGAAGAACAGTGAGAAGAGACAGCAATTATCGTCTACCAAGTTATCTCGATCGTTGTGCTTCCATCAACATCAGCCGACACTTTCGTAACGAAAAATATATAATTTAAATAGAGAATCGTTTTTATATACTTCGAAGACATCGAAAAGATACTAACATTAGGAAACTGTAGTCATATTAAACTCTTAATGGTCCTACAATGCTGTTACGTACAGCTACTCCGAAATTTTGGAGCGCTGCTCACATATATCGAAGAATACCATCATAATTGTCACATTTAGTGGCACATTAAGTTCCTGTAACTAGTTCACAGTATTCTTGATCACTTTCAATGATCAGATGACTTACCAAAATTTATATAACAAGTCATTCAGCCCACAACAGTTATTAAAAGTGCTGGAAACGGCCAAATAATGGACTTCAGATGACGTTTTCGCAATTTTTTCGAAAAGCGCCCGCTGCGCCAACCTACCCTTCGAACAAAAGTTGTTTGTTATGACCCAAAAAAAAGAAATAAGAAGAAAAATCAGAGGTGCAAAAATTTTTGTTTAAATTTGGTTCAGGCACACCGTGGCCACTTCTTTGTGAAGAATGGAAGTTTGGAGAATAGGGTGAAGTTACATCTGAAAATGTTTTCAGAACTGCAAAGCTTGTAGTTTAAAGTCCAGTAAAAAATACAGCGTTGGGCGTGGTGAGAGTGAATCATTTTTTATTTAGAAAATTTAAGAATTACAAAAAAAACATAGCTAACGCCGACCCGTACGAAACACCTATTCGTATCAAAAGCCTTTAATGTGAAACTCTTCATTTCTCTTACTTCATTTTCTTCTCTGCTGAAAAACTATTCTCCCTTTAAAATCACTTACATTATCCACTCTTTGCCTTGTTATCATATACAACTAAATTGCCGGAGGCAATATAGACAGCCCCGTACGAAGACAAATTTCATAAATTCCTATTTAAACAGCTATTTACCTATATTTCACTGTAAATAAACATTTCACAGAGGAATATGCTATTATATAGCTCTATATGCCTGTATATAGCTCAATATATCTGTATATAGGTATATATAGATGTCCGTATATGGAATCCCTGAAACCCCACACACATAACAAATTATTTCCATGTTAACAGAAACTCTCTAAGTACCATTTTTCCAACTTTATATCACTTTTAATAAAATCCAATATGGCCGCCGGCAGCCATTTTGTTAGGAGACCGGAAATTTTACCGACGCTTTACATTCGTTAATACCTTTCAAACAAACTAAAATTCATGAAATTCGGTCAAAATTTACTCGAGATATTGACAAAATACTCCACGTTCACTGTACGGCCGAGTAGCCAGATAAGAGCTCACTCCAAGAGACCTAGCTCACGCTCCGGTGAACATAATTTCATAAAAAATGTTTTCCCTGATTGGTACGGTCAATACCTATCTAATAATGCTAAAACGAACGAAATATGTTCAAATTTGGCCGACCTACAAGCAAAAACTGCTTGCCGCCCTGTGCCTGTTCCACACCAAGGGGTCTAACTCACGAGTCGGTCATCCGATTTCCATAAACTTTTTTTTTGTCGATCGGTATTGTAAATACCTTTTATTTGACGTATCACTTACAAGTTTAACGTTTAAATGTCCGGAGATATCTTCGAAAAACCGTAAAGCACTTATTGGGCCACAGCTCGGGAGGGGTCGATCCAAAATCACTCATCTTCGAACTTAGCCTGTCTTTTGACGTTACCAAACGGGAAAAAAAAGAATTTTGAAAATCGGATGCGTTTTACTCAAGTTATCGTGCAGACAGACAGACGGACAGACGGACCGACGGACAGACGGACATTTTTTTTTCGCGGATTTGGCATCTTTAGACAACCACAATAGGTTTCCCCTTACTCAGGGAGTCCAATTCGACGTGTTACAAACGTATGCGTAAACCTATAAGACCACAGTACTTCGTACGGGTCTAAAAACTTTGAAATAAACTACGAGAAAAACAATATTGAAAAAAGAAGCGAAAACAAATCCAAAGAAATGGTGGACCATTGCTACCTTGTATACATTTTGCATTGCTAATCTAAAGCTTCTTTACCGCCTCTTGACTTTTGCTCGCCTTCATGGAAGACTGACTATTGACGTTCTCTTGACGAGATGTTAACGAAACATTAAGCTTCTTCTTGTTGCCATGACGATTCTTTGCAGATTTCTTAGAATTGCCTACTTTTCCATTCATCTCCTTCCTTTACACTAGCTCTAACAAAAGCAATATAACTTTTCATCAGTTATATCTATACCTGAGACCACAGATGGTGGTCGATAAACTGGTTTGGGTTTGTCGTCAAATTTCGGTAATTGAGTGCCAGTCGCTATGGCTGTTAAGAATGATTTAATGTTCTCCATATTGAGAGCTTCCATTGAACGCCACCAAGCAACTTGGCCGTAAAAGAATTCCTTTTCGACCATTCGGCCGAATTGCAACTCGTTCATATCATCACACTTCGTGAGGACAAATGGAGAGCTTAAATTGAAATTGTCCCGGGCCTGGAAACACAAAAATGAATCAGCAAATCTTAAACTGTTTACGAGTAACGAGTGTTATTTTACCTGGCGTAGACGCACTTGAGCGTTCTCATGCATAGCAATACACACAACATCGATTTGCGTAATACTTTGAGCTCGTGTATCGGAGGCATATTCCTTGGCGTTGTCCTCAAAGTGTTTGCTGTTAATGTAAATTTCGTTTATGCCAGAAAATCCTCGAATCGAGTAAGATGGTATGTGCACGAATTTAACCGATATGTGCTTGAGCTCGGTATTCTGAATCTTTTCGGTGTTGGCTACAATTAGTTTCGTGACTGTCTCGATAATCTAAGAAATTTCTCAAAACTTGAAATTTACATGCTCTGTCTGTTGATTAATACTGTCACTCTATACCTGCGGATGCATAATCGTCTGTTCAGCTAGAATTTTCCAGCCTAACTTCTCTTCATCCGGTAAAACAACCAATTTTTCCACTTGGGTGTACAATGTCACTGCATTAGCAACCGACACATTTGCCTCGGTTAAGTGAATCATCATGATTTTAAGAATGTGGCCGTTAGGATCAGCCCTATTTATAATTCGGAAGAACGTCTTTAGTCCATTTAACGGAAAGTCTTCACTGTCCGAATAATTTCTTAAAAAATTCCGGAGAATAACTGCATCGATTGACCTAATTTACAACGGATGATTAAGAACATTTGAGAAAATAATTTTGAAGCTTTAATTTCAATGTTATACTTGAATGATTCCACATTTAACAAAGACAATGTTGGTTTCGTGTAGCTTGGTGATCGTAGACCAATTTGTTCAGCGATTGGCTCGAGACTAACCAGCTTTTTGTCTTCACTATTGGCAATGAACGTTGCAAATATATCGATGTCCGAATCGGACATAATGAAACGTTCAGATGGATTATTGGCTCTTTGTTGTGACACCAAATCAAGCACACCGTTCCAAACGAATTTGATGTAGCAGGTTGTTGGCTCTTTGTTGTGACACCAAATCAAGCACGCCGTTCCAAACGAATTTGATGTAGCAATGTTTTAATTTCTCGTCGTATCTTTGAATTACTATTATCACTACGAGTGAGAGAAATAAAAAAAACAATAATTCTTGTTTACTATTTACACCCTTAGTTGTTATCAGTGTCATATTTATCCAGAATTTTTAAGACAAACTTTGACGCAGAAAATGTTTACAATAAAGTGAACACATTTTAAATCCCAGTCCGCAAAACTTGCAATGTCAATAAATGACCAAGGTAAGTATAGTGAGGAGGTAATGCCATTCAGACGCGCGGCCTAGCACATAAGTTCGATGCCAATGACATCTTTTTTTAAAATAGTTGACTACGATTTACTTGTATTTCACAAAAATATTTTCACTATCTGACTACAGATGTCCCGACTTTCTATTACATTTTTTGCTTTCAACGAAGGGATGAGATGGCGTTTGTATCGAACTTTCGTGCCACCGCACATCTGATTCGGTTATATATGGCATTACCTCCTCACTATATTTACCTCGTAAATGACAATCAATGAACACAGTAGATGATATTCTTTGAAAAGCGACGAGTATAAACAAAGCACTGTCGCTAGACAGTGCGTTGGTATAAATGAAATGAAAACTTATGACTAGCAACTAGCATTGAATATCCTCTGTGTATTTCTCTCGAGATCATTTCACACTGATTCAACATCTCTAAGCCCCCTGGCGCTGGATAAAACTGGCACTGGAAATTTTAAAGATACATCTACATTTAGCGTTGGAAACGAAATAGCCTAGTGGCGCCCGAAGTCTTAATCCAGCCCTGGTTTTCGGTGCTCATCAACATCGTTCATCGTTATTCACTGGTTATCATTTTTTCTTCGAACTGGTTTTGAAAAGAATCTCTCTGAAACATTTTTTGCCGCGATATTTTTCAAGCCTTTTTTGTCATGAAGCCATAATGGCTTATTTTTGTGCAGATATTCAAAGATGTAGATGAAGGATGTCTTCTACATTTCATTATTTTTGCACAAAAAAGAGTCATTATGGCTTCATGACGAAAAAGGCTTGAAGAATGTCGCGGCAAAAAATATGTCACTAAGTGGGTTTGCGTTAAAAGTTTGTGGGAAACAGTTTCGGGTTTGGGCTTTTCTAACATTCAAAATAATGGTAGCTACCGACTTCAATGGAATTTTTTTTCGGACCTAGTCTTGTGCTGTAGGAACAGAAATCTGGTATGCCCTTTCATTTCGAGTAAACCTTTGCGTTGCGCTCACTCAAATCTCCCTCAAAGTGGTGTCCTTTTACTCCCAGTTGGGTTTCCATTACTCCCAGTTTTCACTCATCTTAATTTTCCAGATTTTTTATTTTTTTATTAACCTTTTTGCCTTCACCCAACGCACTTCAGCAAAAGTGGTACTCTAAATAGGGTACTGAAACTTGACAGTGCTCCATACATAATTTTACACTGTAAAAAGAGTGGGGATAAAATTTCATACAAAATAGTACTCTATTTGGCAGCTGTCATTAATAGCACTTTTGCGTGAAGTGCGTTGAATCACCTCAATTTTCAATCCATTTTTTTCCTGTTCTCACGAATACGATAAGCATCCCAACGAAGTGGTAAAAAACGAAGAGCTTACATTCAGCAACAACAGCCGCACACTGCGACCACCGAACTGTGCTTCATTAATAATATTAGTTACTTTAGTTACATTCAATAAATTTCTATATTTTAATATGTGTCCCAGTTGGTGTCAACGGTGAGCAATTTGTATAATTTTACGCTAACAGAACCTCAACTCTTTTCTTTTTGCTGTTGAACAAAAAATTATTTTCTTTTTCTTTTTAAGTTTTGAGCCGAAAAGATTTTGATTATTTTTTATTTAAATAAAAGTTTCCGGATGATTTCAAAATTCTTGTTGGAATTTTTTTCGGTTTTGGAATCATAATTCGATGGACTTTTGTTTTAAAATTGAAGACGGAAAAGGAAAGAAGAAATTAGGGTCCTAGTATAGCGTATAGTTTGAGGTGACAACGTATTAAACTAAAAACAAACAAAAAAGACAACCGAAAAAGTATGAAATCGAACTAAAAATGAACGAAAAAAAAAAAATACTTTTTTAAGTGAATGCGGATAAACATGTAAAAATAAATTATAAAAGAGAAATAAATTAATTTACAACAAAATGGGAAAGAATGTACTTGAGAGTGGACACGTACATTTAAAAAAACAACAAAAATAAGTGAAAAACTAACACTGAAACTCAGAAGAAAAAAAACTTATAACTTTTTAGGTTAATTTTAGGGTGTAACTGAATTATTATTATGATTATGACACGGCAGAGTAAAATAAACCAGGCAGGAGCGGTTCATTTTCGAAACGTCAAATAAGGGACCTAACACACTGTAAGAAAATGAACTGAAATGAACATTGACATAAATTGAAAAATTTTATTCGCAAAAAATATAGGACTACTAGATTATTCAGGTCCCTAGTCAAAACAGCGCTCCTGCCTGGTTAACTTTACTCTAAAATGATAAATAATGTTATACGATAAAAACAAACAAACAAAAGAAGAAGAAGAAAATGAAGATGATAAAACACAGTTGAAAAACGATTGTATTTGTAGTAACGAAACAAAAATAGTAAAAATGAAAAAAAAAATGGTATTAGTGACTTAAAATTATGATGATGATCTAACTAATTTAGGATTTTATGCGATTTCTCGTACTGGCAATGCTCGTAGTGATCGAGATTATCCGTACGTTTATTTAGTATTTCTATTTTTGAAAGAAAAAACATCCACAAAAACCATTCAATCACCACATCACATACACAAAACGGGGCTAAATGCTAAAACTAAAAACAAAAACAAAAAAAAAAACAAAAGAAAATGAGAAAGATTTTTATGAACGTAAAGTCACTACCTTCAGTAGATCAAATGGAAGAAACGTAAATTTAATTATATTTATTAATTGAACATTAAGACTTAATTTTAATGACTAAAAAAACCAAGGTAAATATAGTGAGGAGGTAATGCCATTCAGACGCGCGGCCGGTTCGCGCTGGACACCTCTCATTCGCTAAAAAAATGTTTCAGCATGCGTTAGGAAAATAACGGCATGGTATCATAATACCACAACTTGAGACTGGAGCCTAATAAAGTACTTTGCACTCGATGTCATAAATAACTATTACGAATTGCGGCTGAGGTGATATTTTCTTTTGAAAGCCTCACGGTAGGCATCACTGCTGAATTATGACATGCATCATATCCTTATATGGAAAACAATTCGGTAACAACCCGAATTTCCTCAACTTTGTTCTTAAAAGAAAATGGAGAATTTTACTTTTACATCCGCTTTAAATCAGAGTTATGCTCTTCCGGACGCCATCAAGGCAGCAAATCAGATTTTTTCCATATTCAGGATTTTGCGAGCAGACTAGAGTTGTCAGGGGCGGATTAAGGTTTTCAGCGCTAATTTTCCTATATGAATATCTTACAAACAAGGTGATAATAATGAAAATTACTGCTTGTTAGATACGTACATTTCGGAGACCATTGAAATGGATTGTAGTGTGGAAGAAATGTAATTGCGAGCGCAGCGAGCAAGAAAATTTTCAAAAACAGACATCACTAGAGAAATTCTGAAACCACAAGAAAATGCTGTTTTGATTATTGGCATAGTACTGGTATGAGCTAAAAGTTACAAATTTTAGTTCATGAAGACCACATCACAATTCGTAGTTTTTACGCTAATTCAATGGTCGAGCTTTCCTTTTTCGAGGCATCCATTCTGAACTAGTTTGAGAGATCGAAGAGGAGCGGTTTCCTTCTTTTTTGCCACTTTCCATTATGTAAAGGACTATTGTTTTAGACTTCACCATTCATGCTTCCCGGCAAGATAATTTCTTTTTTGTAAATGTTCGGACTGAATACTATGACATGCGAAATGAAATTTTCAATTTTAACCCGTGAACTCATGCACTCGCCAGAATAAAAATTTGGAACTCCGTGCGTACTGTGCTTTACGAGATTAGGCATCAGCAAACACTCTACAGTTTTGTGATAGATTACGAGCGCCGCAGGCAAAATTTTTTTAAATTTCAGTTTGAAACTAATAAACAATTTCTACTCAGAAAATAATTGTCAATTTAGTGACTGAACTCAGCGCCAAATTTTTCCAGCGCCATGGGCACGGTCTCGAATTTCCCATAGGGTAATCGCCCCTGAGAGTTGTGATGTATTTACACTCCCAACGTACACTTATACTGTCCCTCCAGATGTGTCTCGGACATCATTGGGAAGCTGAAGTAAATCACAACAGAGATAGTATCCAAACGTTAGGCGGTTTTTTGAGACACCAGCATATTTAAAAATGTACAGTGCCCGAAACGTATATACTCCAGGCTTGCCATCTTCACCCTCATCATTTATAACAGTTCGGTGACTCTATCTTCTTAAAATTGTCGGTCAATTCATCAAAAAATTCAGGTTCAACATTTTTGGGTCGTTTCTTTATAGCTTTCCAGCACTGACAAAAAAGAGTTGAAAATCTTACCTGTTGCAGGTTACTTTGTCTCCAGGTAATCTATCTTGACTGCTGTTTTTAGCCCCGTACGAAGTACTGGGGGCTTATAAGATTAATATGCCATTTGTAACACGTCGAATTGGAAGCAGACAGTAAGGGCAAAGCATTTGGTTATGTTCATAGATGACGAATCCGCAATAAAAAAAATGTCCGTCCGTCCGTCCGTCCGTCTGTGACCCCTCTAGCTTGAGCAAATCACAACCTTTTTTCAAAATTCTTTTTTCCCCGATTGGTATCGACAAAAGTAAGGTCAAGTTCGAAAATGGGCATGGTAGGGTCGGCCCTTCCAGAGCTTGTTGGGAGGGCTCAAAGGTCGTTACTCGGCCCTAAGTGTTTTTTCCACATAAATCGAGTAAATTTCATCCGATTTTGCCAGATTTAGTTTTTTATGGAAGGTAATTGAATACCGAAAAGAACGTGTCGAAAAAAGTTTCAAATTTGGGCCCTTGGACTAAGGCCGCTACTCGGCCCTAAGTGTTTTTTGCACATAAATCGAGTAAATCTCATACGATTTTGCTAGATTTTGTTTCATTTGAGAGATTGAATGCCGAATAGAATGATGGCAAAAAAAGTTTCAAATTTGGGCCCTTGGACTAAGGCCGCTACTCGGCCCTAAGTGTTTTTTGCACATAAATCGAGTAAATCTCATCCGATTTTGCTAGATTTTGTTTCATTTGAGAGATAATTGAATGCCGAATAGAATGATGGCAAAAAAAGTTTCAAATTTGGGCCCTTGGACTAAGGCCGCTACTCGGCCCTAAGTGTTTTTTGCACATAAATCGAGTAAATCTCATACGATTTTGCTAGATTTAGTTTTTTCTGGAAGGTAATTGAATGCCGAATAGAATGATGGCGAAAAAAGTTTCAAATTTGGGCCCTTGGACTAAGGCCACTACTCGGCCCTAAGTGTTTTTTGCACATGAATCGAGTAAATCTCATCCGATTTTGCTAGTTTTTGTTTCATTTGAGAGATAATTGAATGCCGAATAGAATGATGGCAAAAAAGTTTCAAATTTGGGCCCTTGGACTAAGGCAATGGAAAGTTGGCAAAAAAGTTTGGGTTTCTAAAATAATATCGTAAATTGTTGGTTTTATTTGAGAGGTACTTCGTACGGGCTTTCGTAATTGCGCTATGCGCAATTTTAAAAATGAACACTTTCAGTAAATTTGACCATGCCCAACTTGACTTGCATTTTGGTAACAGACGCATTAGAGGGTTGTAGACGTATTAGGGTTCCGGGCGTATTACGGCTACGGGCGTATTATGGTTACGGGTCGTACGGGGCTAAGTCGCAGCAAACGCTCCGACTGTTCTGATGCCTTGTTTTTGTATGGAGAGCAGCACTGTGGCAGCTATTGTAGATTACCTGGAGACAAAGTTACCTGCAGCAGGTAAGATTTTCCACTCTTTTTTGTTAGTGATCGATAGCTCAAAGATATTCCATCAAATTTACTGGAAAAGCGAGCGACTCAATACCAAATAGATTTTATCAAAGTAGATATTCGCCTAGTCGGTTGGCCTGTAGAGGCGCCACATTTTTTTTATAGTACTTCATTCTCACTGTACTATTTTTTTGTGTAACAACTTCACATTGATTCATTCCCAAGAAATGTCACAGCAGTGAAGTTTGTTCATGAAAAAATAATTCAGTGACAGCAGACTTTTGATGAAGAAAAGTACTAAATTGTAATAGATTTTGCCCTTAGTTTCTAAACTCCATTCTCCTATAAGACCAACGTTAAATTTGGGAAATTCCTCCATCTTAAAATATTTAATGCGAGCTGTAATGTTGCATCTCTCTAACTAAGTTCAAGACTATCTAGGGGGTCATTCTTAGAGAGTGTCACTCAAAATTAACCATTTTTTTTAACATTTCAAATGAGCTCGAAATACGTGCATGCATGTAAAGAGGAATTTCTTGTTAAACCGGCAGACAAAATGACTAAAATTATCAGCCACTTTTTAGTAAAGAATGGAAGTTTGGAGAATAGGGTGAAGTTACAAATGAAAATATTTTCAGAACTGCAAAACTTGTAGTTTTGAGTCCGGTAATGAATGCAGCGTTGGGCGAAGTGAGAATGAATCTTTTTTATTTAGAAATATAAGAATTACAAAACTTTGAAATAAACTACGAGAAAAACAATATTGAAAAAAGAAGCGAAAACAAATCCAAATAAATGGTGGACCATTGCCACCTTGCATACATTTTGCATTGCTAATCTAAAGCTTATTTATCGCCTCTTGACTTTTACTCGCCTTCATGGAAGACTGACTATTGACGTTCTCTTGACTAGATGTTAACGAATAATTACGCTTCTTCTTGTTGCCATGACGATTCTTTCCAGATTTCTTAGAATTATTTATTTTCCATTCACTACTTTCCATTTCCACCAACTTGAACATCATAGCATCAAGCGGATCGACGGGAGCGTTCAACGATTCTTTGCTCACTTTCGAGTTTCCATTCGTTTGAACAGTTGATTCAGTAGACCGCGATCCGTTACGTTCGCTGTGCTTCGAGTTGTCGTTCGGCGATTGGCCGGATTCTTCTTCAGTCAATGCAAATGCCGATTCTTCGGTATCATCAACCGTTGATACGAACGTCCCTTCATTTGATTTGGTTGACATATTCGGTTCCTGATGTTCTGACTCGCTAGCGGAAATCGGTAGAGTGTCTTGAAGCGATGAGTCTAACGAATGCTTTGATTTGAACGGTGACTGGAAATCCTCCGAAAGACTATGTCCATCGTTCGACGAACCATTTGTGGAAATGTCTCCAAACTTGCTGATCATAAAGGTTGAATCGGTGTTATCAGTGTCGGAAAATGTGCGGTTCATCAAGTCGTCGAGTAGGTCGTGCTCCAACATCTCATCGTGGTTACGTTTTTTACCTTGATCCTTTAGAGATGGACTGGTAGGGACTGAAAATAAAATTTTCATTTTCATTCTCATTGCTTTACTGCCTACCGATCGTCGAACATCTCACCGTTCTTCGGCCTTAACTTTCCGCACTGACTTTCCCTCATGACTCGTAGGCCTCTGAACCGAATGGAACGCAATGTTCTCCGCCATTTTTGAAGACCTTTGACAATGTCCTTTGGCTCAATGGAACCTTTGTTGAAATGCACCGAAACCGTTGAGCAAATAATCCGCAATATTTGCATGTTGACGAGAATGGTCATGAATATTGGCCATGGCAAATTCAGGCTATCCTTTTTGTATTCACCATCCGCAGAATATCGCGCTGGCTTCTCCAACGACCATAACACTAAATCAATTTTTTTGATGGCGAATTGACCCAAATGGGTTGATGCCATGCAATCTAACATTTTGTTCAGAAAACCACCCATCTTTGCCAGCTGAACGAAACTTATAATCGAGACTTTAATTAGAAAATGTAAAATTGAAGAAAAAAAAACTTTAGGTTGAGCACGTTAGTTTAGCAGAACACGTTATGTGAGTGTGTTCTAACAAAGTGGCAAAAAGAGAAATGTGACCCTGTAGTGGTATCTAAAATGATAAGAGACGCCGCCTGACAAAAGGTTCTTGTCTGACACTGTTACAAATGTATGTTGTAAGCTTTCGTACAGCGGTTTCGTTTCAAATTCTGGAACATCAAATGCACTTCAGAAATAATTTTAATCAGTCTGTTGACGACATTGCGGAGCATAGGAATCGAAGTCTTCAAATCAGAAATAATCGAATTATTCCATAGAGTTATACTCGAGAGGTGGCATGGTGGCGCTGTCGATCAAAGGAAACCACAAAAATATGTGGGAAACCTGACATGTTGAAATAATAACAGCGCTACCTTGACATCTCTCGAGTGTAACTCTATGAATTATTCGTTCAAAAAGTGAATCATGCCCGCACGTTAGTAAGCGGGCGTGACGCAAGTCCACTACCAAAAATGTTTTAACAAGAGGACGGCGGAGCATATTTACAGCAACTTTTTGATTTCTCTTTCTTAACTCCAACGACCCTAAAACTAGGATATCTGGTATCTACAACAGCTTCAAAATTGGCCGAGATATTGAACTTCGAAATATTGATTTTTGTATGAAAATAAGCAAAATTTAGTTTTTTCAGATAACTGAAATCGCCTGCGTTAGTTAGTTAGTTTCTATGGAAAAGTGGATCCAGAACGTTTCTATAGATTTTCCTGAAATTTTGGTTATAGGCTAATAATGGCCCAAAAATAAGAATGGATTTTTCAAAAGTTGGAAAAAACTCATATCTTGGGAGTTTTAGCTTCCCAAAGTCTCCATACAAATGTCATATAAAAGCCAATTTGTATGTGTGTGTGTGTTGTATATTTTGTTGCATGATATGGATGGTAATGTGGTGAATGGTGTGTGTTGTTTTGGGATGTATTTCTTGTAGGGAGTTGTTGGGATCATCATGCCCTCACGTTAGTTAGCGGGCGTGACGCAAGTCCACTACCAAAAATGTTTTAACAAAATTTTTTTGAGGACGGCGGAGCATATTTACAGCAACTTTTTTACTTCTCCCCCTTAACTCCAACGACCCCCAATTTGGAATATTTGGAACTGTAACAGCAAAAATTTGACCAAAGAAATTCTAGAAACAAAATTTTACCAAAAGAAATTTTGCGTCACAAGTGGCAGATGTTGAGGAAAGTACTTTTAGGAATTTTTTTAAAATAGGCAAGAATACGTCCTAATACGTCCGAATCATCTGCCACTTTGTGACGCAAAATTTTTTTTGGTAAAATTTTGTTTCTAGAATTTCTTTGGTCAAATTTTTGCTGTTACAGTTTTTGCGTACCAGCGGAGAATGCGTCACCTCCAGCGATATCAGTTGTTTTGGAAGTATGCACAGGGACTTGCGTCACTTTTACTCTTTTGAGTGTTTTTGACTGATTAAGTATTAACTTCCACTAGGTCGGTTCCTAAATTTTGGAATGACAGGTGACTCCTCTGGCACTTCCTAACTTCCATCGGATTTTTCGATGGATTTGGGTAATTTTCGATATAAGTAAGGTGTTCCAAGGTTGGTTCTTTTGGGATGAGAGATGATTCAATTCAACCATTTATATTCATGCGTGGGTCATAGGAACAGCACAGTTGATGATTTTTTTACATAGATTTACATACATTTAAAAATGCCATCCACGTTTAAAAATCTCATACAAATGCATTAAACATTTAACATTTCGCTTTCGCCCTGTTTAAAATCCTAGAATTTTAATATTTGATTTAATTTCTTTATTAACAATTTGATCGGTTTAAAAATTGGTTGGTTGGTTGGATGTTGTTGGTTGGTTGGTTGGTTGGTTGGTTGGTTGTTGCTTCTTAGAGCGATTCAAACAGAATAATCTATCTTCTCATCATTTTCATCATTAATACAAGACTAGCATACAGATACTGCAAACAATTGCTAACAATTGACGCGTTACGTTAACATTAACTTGGTTTCAATAAACAACGAAATTCAAATAAGAGCGACAAGACCCAATATTGTACATTCAAATAAGAGCGGCTTTAACTTACATATTTTTGTCACTTTCGGTCCTTGGATTTACTTTTTTCAACTTTCGTCCCCAGTAGAGGCAGCATGTAATAGTTATTTACGTATCGATTGAGGAGGCCGAAAGAGTTACGTAAATACGTAGAGGATAATGCTCGAGCAGGCACTTTAGGCACACCAGAAAGTGCTAGGGGGGTCGAGGAATATCTCCAACTAAATTTATAAAAATCAAAAGTCAAATTTTTGATTTTTAGAAATTTATTTGGAGGTATTCCCCGACTACCTTAGCACTTTCCGGTGTGCCTAAAGTTGACAAGTCACAATAACCGGCAACGTGTTAAGTTTGAATTGACATCTTTACTTTCGATCCTCTTAGCAAGCATACAATCAGAGCCTAATATTTGGGAATTAATTCTCTAAATTCCCAAAATTCCCAAAAATTCCCTAAAATTCCCTAAATTCCCAAAAATTCCCTAAAATTCCCTAAAATTCCAAAAAAACAACAACAAATATTTCAAAATATATTGAAAATAATATATTCAGTAAATACATCTTAAGCAGTATATCGCCAAAACTGCAGGTGATAGTGACAGGGGAACAAGTAGTCTCCGATTTTAAGGAGTGATGGCTCGTTAGATTGGTCTTTCAATTCTAGAGAATCGTATCTTTCATTTTTTTCGAATATTTTTTTTCAATTTTCGGTTAAAGCGTTCAAAGTTGAAAGCATGTCAGAGGGTCCCGAAAACCCAAGAATAATTATTTTAACTTATTGTAATGTTGTACTGATGTCAGCTTTAAAGAGGCCTACAAAAATGGAAAAAATAACTAAAAATTGCTCACCCCTGACTGGTGCGAGAACATCCACGAGAATTATACTCTTCAGAGCCAAGTATTTAGGAAATAATTATCAAAAGTTCCCTAAAATTACAAAAAAAAAGTTCTCAAATATTTTTCTTTGCTTGTTCATAGTTTTTAAAGGTTTTTGAACTTTTCCTGATGTTTTACGAGCATTTAAGAGGAACATACACATGGCTAAATTGTTGCCTACATTTCGGGGCAAAATTATTATTATTTTGATGATAATTTTGGACTAGGATTCTTTTTAGAAAACGTACGACCATCGTTTGGTGTTAAAATGTGTTAGCTTTCAGCAAAAATATAAATGTTTGCGGTGATGCAACCTACCTCCGAGAAAACTCAAAACTCGGACTGAGAGACATTTAAATTTTTACTAAAAGCTAGCACATTTTAACACCAAACGATGGTCGTTCGTTTTCTAAAAAGAATCCTAGTCCAAAATTATCATTAAAATAATTATAACTTTGTCCCAAAATGTAGGCAGCAATTTAGCCATGTACTTAATTATAAAATTGCAAAAAAAAGAAATTTTGGAATTTTTTGGGAATTTTTGGGAATTAATTCCCAAAAATTCCTTAAATTCTCTAAAATTCCCAAAAATTCCCAAAAATTCCCAAAAATTCCCAAAAATTCCCAAAAACGATTCCCAAATATTAGGCTATGCATACAATAGTACATTACTTATCAATGGGACATGGGACAAATGATTGAAATGGTACTTCTTGTGTGAAATTTGCCGACCGAGGCGTAGTCGAGGTCGGTAAACTCACAAGATCAACGAGAGACTAAGATCGTTCTAGTAGTTCCATTTCTAGTTATGTTTTCTGGTGGCCATCAAAATTATATTTTATTGAAATAAATCAATCATTCCAGGCCCTACTTTTTGGAAATTAATTTCTTGAATTTCTCGAAATTTCTCGAATTTCTTAAAATTCCTCGAGAAATTAGTTTCTTGAAATTTCTTAAATTTCTCGAAGTTTCTCGAATTTCTTGAATTTTCTGGATTTTCATGAAATTTCTCTAATTCGAGAAAATCAAGAAACTTTGAGAAATTCAAGAAATATTTCTCGAAGTTTCTTGAATTTCTCGAAGTTTCTTGATTTTCTCAAAGTTTCTTGATTTTCTCTAAAAGTTTCTAAAAAGTAGGCCCTGTACAAACTATTGCGAAATTCATACAGTCAGGGGATCCGGCCCATGCAACAGGAAAAATGAGTAAAAATTAATTCGATTTTTTATTTTCTTTATTGTTTTAGTTTCATTTTATAATATTGTATTTATACATTTTTAATTAATCATTATTTTTTGTCCTTTTCCATTGTTTTTCTTTCATTCTTTATTTATTTAGCGTGTTAATACGTACATTGGTCATTGGTAAACTTTTCTTAAGTGAGTGTTGTTAAATTTAATAATATTTTTAGGATTTTTTTCTTTTCATTTAAACTTTATTTCAGATTTGTTTGTGGATTAATTATTTTTTGTTTGGTTTTTGTATTAAATGGTTAGATGGGGGTTGTGGGTGGAGGCTAATCGAAATAAAAATTATTATTTTTTATCATCGTGGACCAGTGTGTTTATCATAAAAGGATGGTTGAGAAATGTAATTTTTCTGTTTTTTTTTGTATTTAAATATTTTTTTGTTATTATTATATGTTCAGATCGATATCTTAAAAATTCCTATCTATTTTTTGTTAAAAATTGAGATAAATGAAACAAAACGCAAATAAATTTTCTTCTTTTCAACTAACGCAACTAACAATCGAAAACAATTTTTTTTTTCAAATTTATTTTGTTAAATTAAATCCAATGAATTCGCTTTCTATACTCTAAAGTTAATGCCATAAATGTTTTTTGTATAATTTTTCTTCTATGAATTTTATTAATGTTTTTTGTTTCACTTATTTTTCTGAGAAAATCACAATAAAAATTTGTCGTTTTTTTTATAACTTCCGTCGGATTGTTGGTTATTTGTTAAAAAATTTGAATCGTGGCTGCATACAAAAATTTGTTTTTTATTTTAACAATTTGTGTTCATTTGTTGTTGTGTTTATTGATTTTCATTTTTCAATTTCACTTTTAACTACTTAAACCGAGAATAAATTCTTTTTAAATTTAAATTTTTTCATTTTAATCATTTTTTATGTAACAAAAGTCAACAATTCTCTCATTAATATAAATTTTCCTTTTTTTATTTCATTTGAATGACTTTTTTGTGTGAGTTGTCCGGTTCCATCGAACTCTATCGGATGCACACAGAATTTATTTTTGTTATCAAATAAGCACAAAAATTCGAAGCGTAAATTCTCTAACCAATGAGAGACTAGCGTATTGAGTGGGAAGAAGATGTCCCGTTCATTTTCTATGCGTGATGGATGAATTGGTGAATGCAAACACTCTCGTATACTCGATTTGATTTAGACGAACTCCGTTTTATTGTACATCGAACGATTTGCAACTAATCTTCCGCATTTCATTCACTCTATTCATTCCACATGTGGATCATTTACACAATGCGCATGGTAAATGGTAAAACGTTGAATGAATGGAATGGAATGCATTGAAATCGTTAGAAATTGTGATTCTACTTCGGGATAAAAACAAAAAATCCAATCGTGAGAAAAGCGCGCTATCACTTAAGTTTGGGAAGACACTCGGAATTTTACGTCCATTTTACGTCCGTTTTACGCCGACAAAAGATTTTCGTTCGGTCCGTTTCATCGTTAGAATTTTCGTTTTATTTTGGGAATTAATATTTCTCTTTTCGCTTATTTGATACGACAAAAAACGCTTCCATATAAATCTTTTAAAGTTTAATTTCAATATTTTCTGTTTGTATTCTCTTTGATGTAATAACAATTAATAATTTTTTCTTCATAATTTTAGTGATATGAAATGATATTTTGCATTATTTACATAAAAATTATTCTCTTCATATTTTATATACTTTCAATGATTATACATTTATAAGTTTGTGTGATGTGTGTGTATGTGTGTAGTGTGTCTGTCTGTACTACTAATCTGCTGATTTATTTCTGTTACCGGTATCGGGTCGGGCATTATTCGAAAATAAAAATAACGAAATTGAATTCCCTGTTGCGTCAAATGAATCTGTTTAAAGTATCTTCAAAAGTTTGTTGCGAAATCTTTTACTTCAGTATAGATTGTTAACGTTTGGCTATTGGTCGACGCTGTTGATAACAGATGCCTAGCCGCTTCTAAAAGGACTTCCCAACAATAGCTTCACACAGTTCACTGAGAATGAAAACGGATCTTATCGAAAACTCTCATCGGATTAACGATACCGACTCGTCGATTCTAAGACTTTTGTTTATTCCTGTAGACGGGCAGTGTAATCTCCATATGCGGACACAGTGTTAAAGTTCTTTTTATGGCAAAGTTAGATGTCGTTTTAAAGCAAACTTTTTAATTTATCGTAAGTTTTCACTAAAATTTAAGAGTGAATTACTTCGGCCTGAGGCCTGGATCAGTAACGACGAGTGAGCATAAAGACAATAGATCATTTTCATTATACGGTACTCGTCAACGTAGCCCCACTTAATTTTTCGTCGAGTAGTCCCTAACCTCAACTAATTGACGTTAACTTCGTTCAATTTACTGGTTTTTACATGAAAATCGTTCGTTCAATTCATTCGATATTTTTCGACATGTCTGACAGGTGGGATCGTGTCTGACGTTTACAAGGTAATGAAAATGATGTATGGTTTGACTGTTACATTGGTATGCTACCTTAGACGAAAAACGTTTGTTTCGGCTTCTGGGTTAACGATTTCTGAGAGGTTCCAAAGCCAGTCAGTCTATAATGCCCAATCAGGTAATCGTGTTTAAAAAAAAATTGATTTTACCGGACATTTCAACCAATATTTCATTTTAAAACCTAAAGGGACACAAATACACCAACTTCATTTCACTTGGTTTCTCTACGACGAGTTGACTGAAACACACTCCTGTACTAACCTTTATATGGCTAAAAAGTCGTAAATGCCAGAAGAAACATGACATGTTTAACATGTTTCGTCTTTGGTTAATGTTGCAATCAGTGACGACTTTTCCATACTTGGCGTCAAGAAAGAACATTTGTGGCGCTAAGAAGCTAAATGCAAGACTGGCTATAATTGGCAAAAGATTTCAGACCAAAGTCTTATGAGGAGCTGAGATGGACTATGCTCTCAGTTTGAGACAGTCCCTTGGAAACTACATTTTACATAACAATCCGATCAGGTTTTGACCTATTTCCAAGCGCATGTCGAATACCAATGCAGGAACTCTAACGATGTGCAGCGTCGAAATCCATTAACATTCCTGAAACATTTTGATTTGATTTTTTGTTGGGCAACTCCTTGACAAACGAAACAGCGAAAAGAAGCTTCGAACATAGAATGAAAATAAACTCCAAATTGTTTGAATTCATAAATAAATTGATTTATCTACACGCAGCGAATTATGATTTTTCTTATTTTTAATTTCTTTACTTTCAATTTATATTACGTTTAAATGTTGATCTCCCATTTCCTCTTTCTTTTACTAATAATAATTTGTGTAAGATTTCATTTTGTTAATATTATTATCATTTTTCCACGTTTTAAAGTATTTTTTCCATTTTCCATTTTCTTTTTATTATTTAAATTTAAGTTTTTATTTTCCATTTTTCATTTAGATTTTAATATGTATATTTTAATGCTTTTTCGTGGTAGTGTTGTATATGTTATATCATCATCACCCATTTATATATAAATGTGTGTGTCATTATTTATCATCGTCATTTTATATCATCACGCCGCGCAATCATCATTATTATTTTATTATTAATAGTAGAATAGAATAGAATTTATTTACATCTATAAATTTATTAAATAATTTCTGTTGGTTTTTTTGTCAATTTTTTATATTTTCAAATTTGTTTTTTTTTCTTTTAGTTAGAATGTTTACAAGTAAATAAATTTTTGTTTGTTTCATCACCGCGCATTTACTAGAAACTAGAAATTATTTTAAATTTACTAATGAGATTTAATTTAAATAATTATTTTTTTACTTTGTTTTTATGTGTTCAACAGTTACAATTTACTCTCTTTCCCTTATTTCTCTGGATTTTCATTTTAATTTTTAATTTTCATTTTCTTTACAATTATTTAAGTCTTTTAATTTTCCATTTTAGTTTTTATTGAAAGTTCAAAAATTATTCCATTCTCTGCATGATTTCCATTAATTTTTTTTTTCTGTTATTCAGAGAGTCCTTTCAACGTCCCAGCATTTTCTTCAATTTATTACACACATAAAAATGTCACAGAAATTTTTGATTATGTTGATTAGTCGCATGGATGCAAGAAAGGTAAAACACCAACGAACAATTGAAAGCGGAAAAAAAATTATTTTCCAACAGAAATTCACTGTTAAGCTGCTGATCAGAAAAACAGAAAAACAGAAAAACAACCCTTGTGGGAATATTATTTTAGAAATGTGTCAACTCAAAAACCTTGAGTCGACTGCAACTTCTACTCATTGGCACAACAACGTCAGGACTCTGGAACAGTAAATAGTTTTCAAAGAGTCTCGGCTTGGCGATAGCAAACGTTTTTTCAAACCCTTATCGCCAAGAAAATATAGGACCGATTGAAGAACTGATTACTGCTCGGGAGTCCTGAGGTGCTATATTATTTGACTAAAATCCGACGAGTAAAATTAATTATTTTTCTGTTGACATTGGTTTTGTTGCAGCGACATCTTTTAGTGAAATCTGTGAATCGTTCTCAACCGGCAGAGTTGACGTAGAATTGAGAAAAAAGAATTGATGCCGAAATCCCTCTCCTGGCAAACAGACTTATTCCAATTTATTATCAAACAACTCAGCTGCGTGCTGAATGTTACCTGATTACTGAAACCATGACTTGTTTGGAATTCTCGTTTTTTGCTTGAAAACCTCGGTTTTGAGGGTGGTAATCGATTACATAGTTGTAATGAGAGCAAGATAACTTGAGAATTTTTAGAAATATTGTGACGGTTTATAGACAGATCAAACTGTTCGCTAAGCTCTTGCTTAAATTCATTATCCCATTTATACTAAGGATAGTTGTTCATCTACGAGTAGACGAACGCGCACGAGCGCCCATTGTGGTATTATCCTATTTAACAGGCAGATGTAACGATACAAAAGTAGAAGCGAGAATCGAGATAGCAAGCACTGACTGAAAGTGAGCCTATTCTTACCCAAGGAATTTTCGCTTCTCATTCTCGGTCGACAAGTGTGCTTGATTCAACATACGCATCCTAATAGGCTTTAAGTGGCAAATCAAACAATGAAAATTAATCGAAACAAAGCAAAACTTACTAACGGTTCTACTTGAATGGCAGTACATCAGGTATTAGATTGCATTAGGTCGGAAGGTTACCTTCATATAAAACATTGTAATGACATTAAAAATGATCCCATTTGATTCCATGGCATCATATGTACATTTATCGACATAAACCAATTAATTGTGTGATATCTTTCACGGTTTTTATCCATCAAAATTTTGAGTAACATTCACATGTTTCTACAGATACTATTACGTTACAAGTTTGACATAGAAAATTGTTTGTTTTTATTGTTTTCTTACTTTCATACTAAATGTTTGTTGGATCGTTCGGAATTCATTTCGATTTGACGAACTTCCACTCTTGTTACATTTTGTCGTTTGTTTACATTCTACACTCCTATGGATTCGGTATCAGTGGTTCTTGACGTATTTCCGATTTCAGCTTAACAAATTCTTTGGCAACTTCGTCATTATTACGTTGTGATAAGATACGTAATATTGTCCAACCAGTCTCATCCATTTGGATGCGTTTAGCCAGAGCTAGCCAACAGGCACATGAACCCTGAATGGATAAATTGGCATTTGTATTGGGAAAAAGAAAGTTTTCAACGGAACCCATGATTAAAACAACTCCGCCCCCAACACGGCAATTTGACCAAAAACTTTGTTAGAAAATCAAATCAAAACCAACCTGTTCCACAATGTCTTTCAATTGTAACACAGCAACTCCAACCAGTCGATCGTCCCTAGCGAAACAATAATCTTTGACGCAAATGTGCAACTCAAAGTAGTCCAACTGCTCTTCGTTTCCGATCATACTGAAAATTATAAATTTTTCAAATTAAACGGCAAATTGCGACACAATATTCCAACAGCAAATCTTACAAATGGAAGGTTTCATTGTATTTGGGTGACCAATTATTCGATTTCGATTTGGTCGCATGTTTGCGCTTTTTGTCCTGCAAATGTGGTCCAATCAGATTCGCCTCGACGAATGGACGAAACATTCCCGATTGTATCACCCATTTCAAATCGTTAGCTGCCACGACTGTGGAGGGATCATTGAGAAATCATTTTTTTTTTTAAATTTTCCTGATTTCGGTTAAGACTTACCTTTGACCGTGACTTTGTGTTCGCCAGTTCCAGGATGTGTGAACAAGTCGATCTGTACGGATATTTCACCAACGCTCTCTTCTGGATTTTGTGAATCTAACGAGATCAAGATAATAGTTTAGCAGTCACATCAGTTTTGTGGTGTCGCGCATTTGCTTAGCAAATTTGTTTTGGTGGCTAACCCAACGAAATCTTGTCTACAATCTATATAGACCAACTGCAACTTTAGTCGAACTAATTGAAAGCAAAAAGCAATACAATACAAAGCCCTGACGGCATGCAATTCCACTGAGAAAGAACTGTTCAATAGAAAACTGTTAGATGTTGAAAAGTTGAACTGCAACTTAAAACTAAAAAGCATTTGTTTCACTTAGCGGACATCCATTAATCACGTCAAGTTTCTAAGTGGGAGAGGGAACTATGAACTCTAGTGTGTAAAGGGACCTTTCTTTTGTTCTAATGGTGGGTCTATAAGTTCAATATGAAAGCTAACGTAAATAATGAATGTCCCGTTCCAGATTTAAGGTCAGCAACCTAAAATATTTCGCTACGAATACTGGAGAGTGAAAGTTAACCTGTTACAGACGACAAGCATATGCTAGTATTATTGTCGGGTCTACTACTTCCATCGATCAAACCTTGTACTTGAATTTGTTGAACATGCATTTTACTATATAAACGGACCATATTATCCAGAGCTTGTCATTATTTTTGTCGTCGTTATCGATAACAGATGAATAGCCGTTAGGGCGTATCGAATTTTGCAAATATTAAGGACCACGATAGCCTGTGTGCGGAAAACGTAGATCATTGAAAACTGTGTCCGGGCATGTGGTTGATGAATCCGATGGAGCCATGAAAGAAGTCCCCCCGGGCGGCTTTAAGTTTCCGATGGTCATAATTCGGAAAGTTGAGAGTATTTTTGAAAACAATGTTCTAGCGGAATGTAGAGCTTTGAAAACTCTACAAATCTACCGAAGAAACCGATGGTCCAAAAGGTGCCATTGCCAAGATTGATTAACATCGAAAATGTGACCTTTTGGTTTTTGACTTATATTTCCTGAGAGACAAATGATTTTTTTTAGCCTGTGGTATGAGGTGGTAGAGGAGGTCGAGCACTTCCAGTACACTAGGCATGTCCCGATCGGATATACTCTTGAAATCACTTTTATAACATTTGTGAATAGAATTTTTAAGAGTGGCCACGTCGCCCACGAAGCAAGTGCAGACACTGCAACCGGTGCTGTTGAGTCGAGGACACCTTGGCCAGTAAGTATGCATAATACTCCACGACAGTAGCTGAACTTTTTCACATCGAAATAACAAATATTTTGTGAAAGAGTTCAGCTACTGTCATGGAATATTGTTTGATGGAATAGTCTCTAAAGATTCTTCTTTCGTTGAGAATTTGGACAAGAAAGCGAAACACTTAAATTATGCCGCACGAGAAATGCTGAGCCTAAATGTACTGGTTGTTCGTAAAAGAAATCGCCAATGTTACTTCTTAGCTGATTACGAGGTGAAGACTTTTAGACAATTTGATGTGCAAACAAAAATGTAAGAACTAGTAAATCCTCCATTAGAATGCCTATCCGACATTTTGTTAATTCTACAAAAATCCGCCGTAAAACCAATTGACTTAAAACGAAATGGAAACAATAATTTGAAGCGACAATAGAAGCAGCAAATGGTGAACTTTCACTCATGGTACCGAAAATATGCGATGAATGAAAGTCCAGTTCAATAGAATTTACAAAGGAAAGGCAACAAAACAGAACCGTAGGGTTCGCTAGTATATATATGGGTGTTATGTGTTCAATTCAAAGGCTATGGATATTTTGAACCGAAAACAAAATATGAAATTTGTTAACGCAATCCTAAAATATGTTAAATGGTTTGGTGTTTGACTAAAAAGTGATTTAAGATTTTCTTTTTTGTTTTAACTCTCGCTATAGCTTTATTCGTTTGAAAGGAGTATCTTGTGGGATTTAAAATTTTTGTTTTTCTCTTTCCGAAACATTCTGTACAAATTTCCGGTGATGTTTGCCTGCGAACAATGCACACAGACCACAAATCATAAATTGTTTGAATACCAATGTTCTCTGGATAGAATTGAATTCGATCGAGCGGTAGTTGCGGTAATTTATTGTAAAATAAAACGGGAAAACTATTCACAGATACAAGATGCAAAGCCAATAACGGGATTTCGTTCGACTATTTTTGTCAAAAAAGATAGGATGGGTGAGGAAGTATTTTTAAGGGATGTGGTGGATGTTAATTACTACAACAAGAGACTCCTTTTCGGATGTAAACCTGCGACTGAGCTAATTTAGAAGCAAGTAGGATCACTCAGGAATCTCTCACAATTCATCTTATGTCTCTATTTCCTTCGTTTTAGTATAAATTGACTGAATAAAACCTAGTGAGTGAGTTCCCGTGTGATCCGGCAGTGGCTTCTGAGTAACCAATCATCGAATATATGAACATAATTTTCTAAAAACTTAAATTTGTTTTGAACGATAAAAACTGAAACAAAAACCTTGTCGAGATTCACGTCGTAATTTCGCTTTAAGCGGTTCCTCCAAATTGGGATCAATTTCTAATCCTTCGACTTCATCAACGGTAAGACTGCGACGTTTCACTTTAAAAACGGAAAAATTTCAATTTGTGAAAATTATACGAAAATCTGTGTAGTCAACGGTGTCAACTGTTAAGAGGGGTGTGTGTGGTGTGTGGTGTGAGTGTAACATTTTTTTTTTTTTAAATAATGTTTCCGACATGCAATTCTTCGTTGCGTTTTATATTTTAATTATGAATGGCCGGCCGTTTAATAATTTGATTTTCCGTTTCGATAGTCATTTCAGTAGTAGTTTAATGGGTCAACGCTTATTGATTAACACCACCGGAATGTATGCATGTGGCTATCATGTAATTGTGTTTTAAATGTGGAGTAGCTAGTTACGGTTGATGCATTTTTAATGAAGTAACAACTCGGAGTCGCGTCTTTGAACGCCAATCACGACAATGACCATCGAAACCGGAAATTTCCATTAAATTTCACTGCGTTTTTTTTGAATGATTCACAAATAAATACGTAAAGTGTGCACACACACATTCTTTCACAACACAAACAGAAAGGGTAAAATAAATAGATTTCGATTACACACAAATTTAGTCCAATCAATACAAGAGGTAGAAAGTATGTCCCGTATAATACAGTAATTCCGAATCGTGTCCGAACGCAAAAGCTTACCTTCATGCACCTGGCTAGTAATGAATGTTTTGATTAGCGTATCGGTCGTTTGCGTGTATAAGCTGAGCGCATAACGTAAGCTCTGTAATTCGGGCGACTTTTCCAGGAATGTTTTCTTTAGACCATTTCCACCAGCATGGAAGTACTGTTTGATTGTGTCCAATGCGACGTCGAGTACGGCACACTGTTTCGGTGACAGATTCTTTTCCACTTCCTTTGATATGTCCATTACACCACTTAAAGCGATTTTGACGTCCTGCTTGCCGGCCATATGATTTTTGAACAGTCTGCCCATATCTTCGATTTTCGCATTTGCCGCTAGATTCTTAGCGTTGTCGGTGAGCTTAGTGAACATCATCTGTTTTGAGACAAAAGGGAACAAATTTTAGAAAACTGAAAGTATCGATTCGAATCGTTCAGTACCGTTTTATCGGTCATCGGTGGCAGGACAATGGTCTTCTCCAATATTCGCATCACAATCTTCCACAATTCTTTCAGCAATCGTTTGAGTACGGTTTTCTCGCACGATTGGGCATACAGTGTTAATGATCCGTCCAGCAGGTCCATCAATGGACGCAACACTTCGTCCGCTTCAACCGCAACGGCATTACGTTGTGCCGCTTGGTTTTGAGCGCCCAAATTGCCGCCACCCTTAATGCCAACCAATAAGTCACCCAATTCACGAACGCTCTGTGTGATTCTCGGTTCCAAGCTGAGCATTTTTTTGGGGTCGTGTGATATTTCGTCGATTTTTTTTTGGATTTTATTTTATTTCGATGTGAAAGGGATAAAGAGAAAAACAAATTGTTAAAGATTTCGAATTGAGAATGGCATTTGTCGTAGCAATTCGTCTAAATATTCAATTTGTATAACGAAAAAGAAGACGAAAACCATAAAAAACGAAAGAAATTTAAGTGAGTGCATGGTTATGTGAGAGAAGGATATTTTATCACTTTAAACAGATAAAAAAAATCTAAAGATTACGTGCAACGAAATTCATCTCTCAAATTATTTAAAACGAAAACCAAAAACGTAATTATGCCTAAACAGTGTGGTGAACACGCAGGTATTCTTCTTTTCATCAAGAGCAATCGGTACAATCGTGAAATGTAACCTAAACTTGTGCGTTGAAATAGTCTATTTTCGATGATGACTACATCGGGCAGACCAAGCTAGCCGTAAACTGAACCGACAATTCTTTTCCAAAAAATAAACGATTTTTTTCGACCAATCTTAACTCTTACACTAAGAACGGTGAACAGGTTGTGCTAATCTGCCCGCTCGCCGTTCCTAGAACAGTTGAACTTTGCAAAAGTAATTCATTACATGAAGTGTCAATTTTGTGATGAAAGTAAACTCACTCGAGTGTTTTCGAGCAACAAGCTTAAGTAACTGCCTTTTCAGCAAGAGTAGAGGTAGTATATCCGAGCCGAAGGCGTGATATACAACTAGACTTGTCGAAAAACCATTTCCGAAGAAAGTTGCTCAAAAACACTCTAATGAGTTTACATCACAAAATTATTGCCGAAGTGACGAACTACGTAAACAGCATCCAATGCATTCTGGTTGACTACCTGTCCCATGTCCACATGTAATGGATCATTTTCGCAGAGGGTAAATTGCAATGTAATGGTCAACTTTTGCAAGGGACAGGTCGTAAAAATATTTTCGAAGAGAACTGTCGTTACAGTGTTCGTAAAAAGGATGTCTTGCAAATCGTAATTAACGAAAATAGACTAATTCATCGCCGTCCCATATAGCCTACATTTCAGCAATGTAAATATTGCCCATAAAAAAGATCAACAAAAAATGGTTTGAATCTAAATTTAACTTCAAGCAAAATTCACTAAATAAAAAAAGTTTTTTTCGAAAAGAATATTTCTCTAGTTGTTAAGACTGTTCGGTTCGGCTGGAGTAACATTTTAATATTGTTGCAAGCCTTGAAAGAAGCTTATTTATCCAATTCGGTGTATAAAAAATATGAATTTTTTGAAGCGAAAATCTATTATGCTCGTAACAAAATCTAATCAAAAAAGTCTAGCCATCATTTTAACCTGGAACTAATTGAATGGGATATCAGCGAAAAATAAAATTATTTGAATTGTATGACGGAAAGCTCACAAATGTGCAGTCCTGGGCAGATGTCTCGGTCTTCAAATGAGGAGACTACCAGAAATAACCGAATTATTCGTTCGAAAAGTGAATTTCCATATAGAACCATGATGTTCATCAGATTCGAACAGTTCGAGCAATAATTCGTTTGAGTTTCTCTACCGTTCATTCACGTGACATCTTCAATTAGTTCGAGATTACAAAATGAAGATAGGCTTATGGTCTATTCGTTTACTACTTTAAGCGCATTGTTTATATGAGGAAGCAGTTAAAACCTTAAAAGATTATTTTATGTTGCTTTTCCTGGCCGTAATGCCAGTATAATGTCAGACACAATTGGTCGGCTGATTAGCTATCACTTTTCTCACAAGAGTCCTGGGTCTGAGAGCTGATCTTAGAACATCAAATTCAACCGCTGATTCACTTGAGTTGAATCTCAAGCGATTCCACACTTATAAACACAAAAAAAAAAATTGGTTCTGCACGCAGAGTGACATTATAAAAAATGTTGATGTTTCAGCTCACATTAGAGGCGTGTTCAGCCGATATATCTCTCCAATTTTTGAAAATAAAATTTTCGAAAAACAAAAATCATCCCCATCGTTCACAACATCGAACTACCCGCCACCCAAAGTCGATGCAAATTTTTGTTAGCCAAAGGTTCATGCCTCATTCGTTGCCTCAAAATTCTAATTGAGTGTCTTCCCTATGGTCACGTAATTCTAATTTTGCTTTTGGAGGAAAAAGTTGTGAGTGACATAGAAAAAACCAAAAACTTAATTTCGCTGATAGAAGGGAAACGAAAATAAATTTCTCCAAAACGAGGATAGTAAAACTCTTTCCAGAGACAATCTGGATAGAAGTGGCAACAACACATACTTTGTAAGGAAGTTGACGACTAAAAGAATTCAATTCATACCTGTCAGCAAACAGCGATGCCAAATCGTCCAGTGCCGTGTTCAGATTCTGTTGCAGTTCTTTCAAGATATTCGCCGCATCTTCTTCCAATTTATCGCCACCCATTGATTCAAACATCTTTTCCAACTGAACACGCAGCTGCTGGATGTTGTTCATAAGAATGCAAGCCTGCACAGAGATGGATGTTACAGTCCGACAAACCGAACAATCAATGTGATTGCATCCAAACTTACTATGCGCTCATCTTTCATATGCTCCGGAAAGTCTTTTTTGACAATGTCGGCATAAGCTATTAGCACCTTGACTATGGTCTTAGCGAACCTCCGCATATAGCGCTTCCAGATTTCTGGATCGGGGCATTCTAGTTTGCTGACTACATCAAAACATTGAGTGAGCTGCGTGAATACGTCAACGACAGAATTCGAAAATAGCGAATGTTCACTACTTTTTTGGAACTGAAAGAAACGAACGAAATGGTTGGATTAGAGCCGTTACAATGGATAATTGCGACTAAACGAACCCCATCTTTTTTATCACGATTGAAAGCACCGTGCAAATATTCTAACGAAACATCATCGTTTTCGTTGAGCCACTGCATAACGAAAGGCTCAAACCAGGCTGGATATTCTGGAACAGCGCCTTTGTACGGCGGTACTTCTTTCACATAGTTCGTATACAGCCATTTAACCTGCAACCAATTGTGCATTGTGAAAAATGTTTTTCATATGTTCTACTACAAATATTGAAGACCCACAGCCACAGCCACTATACGACGCCCGTAATTTTCAGGAATCCTATCGCCCTAGACTCAGTAGAAACGATTTTCTGGAAATGGCATTTCATTTCCAAATAAAGGAAAATCTATCTTGGACTAGTAAAGTACCAATCATTCTACCGCTGATGCCCAGATTTCGTTCTACCTACTGAACCGATTGTCGAAAGTTTTTGTTTTATTGGATGTGACAGCTGTTATCATGTCCGGAGCGATAGCGGAGGACTTGACGCAGTCTAACTTCCAAAAAAGAACGAAGAAATTTTTTTTGAGACGCAGCTACTATATTTAGGCGAGAATTTAAGTTTCTTTCCTTTTGCCTGTATCACCACAAATCCTATTTTATCTTATTCGCGCTTCAAATACGAGCAAAACGAGCTATCACTCGACTATGTAACTTTAAAATTGCCGGAGATACATCGTTTTGAAGTTGGTCATTTTGATAGAAAATGCACCAAATTAACGTTTTCCAAACAATCAAAATCTTTCAACTTACTCTGTATGTTTCTATCTATCTGTCTATCTATCTATCGACGGTCGATCTCGGAAACTAGTCAGCCAATCTCCATGAAATTTTGCAGGAACCTCAGGGTGGGCATAAAAATGAAATTGTGATACGCCATTACCCCAGGAAAAACCAGAATTTTGTTTTATTGGCCTCGAAGTGGTTTCTGAGTGTGGTTTTCGACGGTCGGGAACGCGTTTTCGGCTGTAGCTTAGCTGTATTGAAACCTACAGAGGCGTGCGACCCATCAAATGAAAGGTATTCGTAACACGATTCGAACAAAAAAATAATTTAAAAAATCGGGGCAGATTCGTTTGAGCTAGAGTGATTAGAGTGACCAAATTTTGAGCTACTCGAGCGTAGGATGAAAGGACTAATATTTTTTTGGGTTATGACAGATAGAGAATTACTTTCTTCGGCAAAGTCTCAGAGTTTTACGAGTAGAACAGAGGGGCATATGTGAAAAATGTCGAAAGTTGGAAATGGGTGGGTCAATTATGTTTTTAGAGGTATTTCTTGAATGGTGACAGATAGAGAGTTACTTTCTTCGGCAAAGTCTCAGAGTTTTACGAGTAGAACAGAGGGGCATATGTGAAAAATGTCGAAAGTTGGAAATGGGTGGGTCAATTATGTTTTTAGAGGTATTTCTTGAATGGTGACAGATAGAGAGTTACTTTCTTCGGCAAAGTCTCAGAGTTTTACGAGTAGAACAGAGGGGCATATGTGAAAAATGTCGAAAGTTGGAAATGGGTGGGTCAATTGGGGCTTTGGAGATATTTCTTGAATGGTGGCAGATAGAGAATTACTTTCGTCAAATTTTTGATTTTCGTCAAATTTTCTGAATTTCGTCAGATTTTGGAATTTCGACAAATTTTCGATTTTCGTCAAATTTTCAAATTTCGTCAAATTTTCGAATTTCGTCAAATTTTCTAATTTCGTCAAATTTTCTAATTTCGTCAAATTTTCAAATTTCGTCAAATTTTCAAATTTCGTCAAATTTTCGAATTTCGTCAAATTTTCGAATTTCGTCAAATTTCGTCAAATTTAGTTCAAACAAGCTGGCTTAGGTTTTCTCATCATCTGCCAAATAATTTTTACAAAAAAAAATTTAGACTGGAAACAACCAAATTATTTGGCAGATGATGAGAAAACCTAAGCCAGCTTGTTTGAACTAATTGGGTGTAAAATTTAATTTTTGCATAACGAAGCTGAAAGCGTCAACTCTAGCGATATCATTCATTTTAGAAATTGTATTTCAAAGACTGCGTCACACTTTTCTCGAAGAGATTTTTGTTGGGATAGACAGTTATGGGAAAAATAAGCGATAGCTCTGGTTGATGTGGTCTACTATAGTAAAATGTGTGTCACAACTAATGAAGTAAAAGATTTAGCAGAAAATCTGTTGAAAATACTTAATGAAAGGAAGTAACAGATTTGCTATAAATCAATGCTTGTAATAGATGCTAAGTCTGTGAACGATTTAAGGGTACTCTAACCGCTGTGAATGTAGGTCTTCTTCAAATTAATGTCAAATCGTTGCAAAATTGTAAGAAAATTATTTTACCCTGAAGTGTAGGTTCATGTAAGCGGATGATTTGCACAGGCGATGCTGTTCATGCTCCTCCAATGCGTATTTCATGTCGACGGCAAACAACCCCCACATGGTGGCTGCGCTAAGCTGTAGGAGACGAAAATTATTAAATTTTGTTTAACAACCACAGCGTCTGTTTGATCTCAGCACAGACGCAAATCTAATGAAAAAATCTAAAAAGTTTTAAGCATTTTGTCCAATTAAAAGTTTTTTTTTTCGTTAACACGTCGAAATAAATCCAATTTCTTAAGCTGAAAGCGATTTCTGAAGACAAAAATAAAAAAAATGTTTTCTGCCAAACTCGATCAAATTACCTGGCCAATATTGAGCTCCTGCGGGAATTGATTGAGAACAGTCCCATAACTATTCTTGTCCTCTTCTATCACGGAGACAATCAATGCTATTAGCTTATGCCAAAAGTCAACGTTGTCCAATTTCGGTCCGTGGTCGTCAGGATCTCGTTTAGCCTCGTTTGGATCCACCTAAATGACATGATCGAATGGCGAAAGGACGAAAGGGGAAAATGAATTATTTGATTCGACAGGGTTGAGTCGGTGTTCTAAACAATAAAAATCATTCTGATGAAAGAGTCGAAACGGCAGCTACGTTTGCTAAGTGGATTCTAAATGGTCGGTTCTTTTTTTTGTCGGGAAGGTGGAAGGATGATTAATGCATTGTGACCGATGCGTTCAATTAGTTGTACCGTACGTTACCTGATTAGTTCAACTATTTGATTAACTATTTTCTATGATTTTGTGTGTGTGTGTGTGAAAGCGATCGGTAATTATCGCTTCATCTTTCTCTTTTGTTTCATTTTTTTATCGCAATTTCACAGTACTTTAACGTAAGCACATAAGCGGTGAGTAAGCAGAAACTAGTTACCTCGGATATCGACAAAATTACCTGAAATTCCCGATTGTAGAGTTCATAGCAATTCTCGAAGAGGAATTGATAGGTGGATCTAAGACAGGCCTTCACGCAATCCTTAACGACAGTACTGGCACGCGGCGGACTCGAAAGCTCTTGCACCTGAAACCGAAGGGAATGAAGAAAAAAAATGATTAGCACGAGTCACGCCACTCCATTTTTTTCACCGCAGCCCACCTTCATACGAAAGAATGTAATACTGGTCAGTAAATCTACGGTTGATTTGAGGTCCATCAGTTTTTCTTGACTAGAAGCGGGAAAATTGTTTCGATACATCGACAAATCGATACGCAACGAATTGTGCAATTGATCCAATAGTTTGACGAATTTTTCTTTCTGAAAATCATTTTCGAAAAACACATCAGAAACCGAGTGAATCATTCCACCGATCGTAAAGGAGCAAAAAAACCATAAATGAAGGAATTGTGATAGGATAGAGACAGAAAAGATTTATCTGATTTTGTAATTACTCCGAAATTGCTAGCAGCAAATCGATCGCTAGCTGATACAGCTGACGATGCTGTCGTATGTGCATAGTACGCATTTATATTAGCTAGAAGTGTGCTCATCACAGCCGGTACACCAGGACACAGGTACTTTGTGGACAAGCAATGGAAATGAGTCATTGCTTGATAAATATTTTCAATACCATAACGCATTGCAAACTCGTCGACAATCTCCTCGGGATGTTCTTCGAAATATATTTTCCACGCCTCATCCCCCTTGGAGGCAGGCAATTTCACCTACAACATGCATTGAGTTAAATAATGTTTTGGTCAACCCAGCGCCAATTCATCCACTTACCATTCCAATATTTTCTTCGCACAAATAATGAAATAAATTTTCATGCAAACATGTGTATTGCACGTGATATGGGGCGACTTTCTCTTCACCCTTAATTTCTACGGAAATGTGTAATCGAATCGCACCAGACACAGCCGATTTATCGGTACGCTTTTCTAAATTATACCAGACATCCATTTCGCCCGACAATGTTCGTACTTCGATTATCGTTTGACCCAAAAAATCGTCCGACTCTCTGGTCAATTTCTGTCGTAATTTTGATTTTAAATCATTATCTTCGTCCCATACACGCACTTTAATCCGATCCGATGAGTTGTGGCATTCGCTGAAAAAAAATTGATTCGATTTGTTGGGGCAATAAAATGCGGATGGGATGTGGCGGGGCATAACTTACAAATGGAATTTCTCATTCCACACGGGATTCAATTCCTGTGGCATTGTTCGGGTACGTTTCTTCACTTTGCTCACTTGAACAGTAACGTATGGATCGCTGGTGCCACTTTTATCTTTTGCTATCAGTCCTTGAGCGCATATCACTGCATGTGTAGAAAGTGGATTTTTCATTGATGGAAGAGAATAGAAAGGTGGAGAGGGAAGAGAAAAAGATGCGTTAGACTAATAGATTTAGGAGCTTAAGATTCAAGTTTGATTACAGGATTTTCTTCATTACAATTTAGATGAGCAATCAATAGTGGATGGGCTCCGAATTGTAATGAGGAAATGAAATGTATGTGAAGTGGTCCGCCATTGTTCAAACGATAATATGGGCAAAACTTTCTTTAGAAAATATATTGACTCTACGACACGTAACGTATGTAACGTTCGACGTCCGAGGGAGTTGCGGGAAGAAGAGCAACTACATGAATAGTAAGACAAACAAAAAACATTCCAAATTTTCCCACTATGAAAATTATCACTTTCGCAAGGGACAGACAGACCGTCCACCTTTCGCAGGGGACGTGTACCAATTGTTCAATATTCAACTAAAACCAAAACTCATACAGAAGCGAACTGGGGATGACTCACCGATAACCGTAATTTTACGACATCTTCGCCAAAAGAAACACTTTTTCAGTACAAATTTGCAACAACGGGCAAACTTCGAGGCAGGTTTGCGTAATTTCGAGACAGATTGGCCTAATTTCGAGGCAGATTTGCGTAATTTCTGAATTAACTTGTTGACTTTCTTCGGCAATATCGGCGGTTTGGACACACATTTTGCAGATTTGAACATTTTTGAAAAGAAAAACGCTAATAATTTCGTGAATTTGCCTTTTAAAAATGTTCAGAGCTAATGTTCGAAACGAATTGTTTGTTTTTAAGGCCAGTTCATGCTCGCATACATTTTTGCGATATATGCGACCATGAACTGGCCTTAACTTGATAAACCAAAACAACTTCGACAGAATGTATACACACATTTGACGGCTCACGTTGGCAACTGTGATGGCATTATGTACTAAATAAGCGTATTTTTGTTAGTACAACGAGGCGGGCTGGATTCAAATATTTGACATTTGAAGGCGTGGAATTAAAACAAATTGCTGGGAAGACAGCAGGGACTATTTTTGAGAAATTTTTTGAGAATTTTGAGAATTCTTTGAGAAATATTTCTTTAAATTTCTCAAAATTTTACAAAATATTTTTCTTATTCTTCTGAATAAAATTTAGGAAAATTAACTTTGTTTCATGTGTAACGACGATGTAGACAATATTTTAAACGTTTTTGGAACTGATTTAGACAGCTAGTTTTGATAAATACTTGAAAACTGAATATCGAAGGCTTTAATTACTTCTTCTTACTCTTTTTCGACTGTACGAGTTATCTGGTTACTTTTATGTCTGTCTGCACATAAAATTACATTGTTAAACCCAGTTTTAAACTTTGAAAAATTTGAGAATTTTTTGAGAATTTTGAGGAATCCAAATTCTTATAAAAATTCCGTGGAAGACAGTGACTGTAGAAGTTCTTACCATTCTTGAGTGGCACTCATAGTGCTTCTTTTTTAAGCAATAAGTGTTTAAATTCGAGGTATTTTATTTACGCATTCGATTTATGATCGCGAAAAAATGTTTCTTATTTTGGCTAAAATATAATTTTGAATATTGAACAATCGGTACACGTAAATGCTACAGCAAATAATTTTAGTCTTACTATCCATGTAGTTGTTCTTCTTCCCGCAACTCCACTGGAAAAGAGATGCAAATGAAATTGTGTTCTCACGTTTAATGAAAACATTTTCTCCTGGGATTTATACGGTAGATAGGATGAACTTTATAAAAATAAATTGTCCATGACAAAAAGAAAAACTTGTTCTGTAAACGCTTACTCTCCTCCTCTTTCTGGTAATAGTTTAGATGCAAATTTACAACAAGTACACTGTTACACAATTTTTTAGTTCAAACAATTTTTTCCCTGTAAAAGTTTGAAATATCCGCAGAATTGAAAGTTCAACAGCAATTACGTATTATATATTCAACGTAACATTTCCACTCAGAGCAAGTGTTTGGATGTGAAAAATAAAAAAATTATTTCACGAACACATTCATCACTTCTCAGAGAAAATTGTTTTGAGTATTCGGGCGAATGAAACAGTAATATGCACCTCTACCCCGTGTAACTTCATAATTAAGAAGGGATGTTGAAGGACACTTTATGAATTTCTCGTGAGTGATCCGAATTCTATTGCCATTCATCAGAATAAAGTTAAATGCACTCTGGTGTGCAGTTAAGAATGAAATTTAAGTTTTCGTAGAGAATTGCATTATTTTGATTGATAACGTACATTACCCTGTCTGCGTTTATCGGAGATTGTGACCTGGTCCGACACAACTGGGTACACTTGAAATATCCTGATAATCCGAAGAAAATGATGTCATGTAAAGATAGAGAAATCTATTTCGCCGACCGTATTTCATTCGTTGCCTTTCTCAGACCAGGCATGAGCGCCGCCGAAAATAAGCCGCCGATCAAGCCGCCGCCGGCCATTTTTGAGCAAGCCGCGCCGCAGCCGAGCCGGTGCCAAAAACACGGCTTGAAACGGCTGGAAAATGAAATAAAGATTTCGAAAGGTGAAATTATTTTGAAAACCGAGATTCCTGTTGATCCTAAGCAGCTCAAGTACTTTTTGAATTTTTTTTTCAAAATTAAGAAAATTTTGAAAATTTTCTTGAATTTTCATGAATTTTCCAGAATGGTATATTACGTCCTCGCTTCTAAGTTTGTTGTTTTGGCAAGTATGACCTTTGCGGAACGAGCCGAAGGCGCACAATCAGTTAATTCACAAATTTGAGAAAACTTTATCGATCTTTGCGAATTTTCTCGATTTTTTTTCTTTTCAATTTTTACTTGATTTTCGTGAGCTTTCGATTTCTTCTCGAAAACCATTTTCTTAATGAGTTAAATGAGTGTACCGGAGCATGATTTTCCATTTAGTTCAAGTTTTGAGGCAATAAAACTTGACGTGTTAGTGAACCTTAGACTTAGAGACTTGCTTGTAACAAGACCAGTTCCACTTGCACTTTGAACAACCTAATCTACCTACATTTTCGCTTTCCGTACAATTTCATTTTCATGCTTTCTAGTTCATTTTCCATGAATTTATCTAAACGTTTTTATTTTGAAAAAAAGTTAAAAGGAACCTCCAGCCGAGCCGTTTTAAGCCGGCTCAAGCCGATTTTTTCGCCGCCGCCGAGAATTTTTTTCGGCTAGTCGCCGCCGAGGTTTTTCCGTCGGCGCTCATGCCTGTCTCAGACGTCGTCAAAATATCACCAAAATAATTTCCTTTCATCTCAGTATTTTCATTCAAAACCTTTTACTTCATTTGTTTGTTTGGTTTGTATAGGTCGCTGATTATGAGATGACTCTTGCAGTCATCTCCCATAAATTCTTCTAAATTGTTTGATATGTTCTAGGACTATAAATATCGTCTCCATTGTAAGGTCAAGGTGGACATTATTAGAAACTTTCATGTTTTTCCGATTTCCAATCGTTTGAACAGTAGCGCACAAATTGATGAAATAAGTTTTATGTTAAATTTAGTGTGTTACCCTTTCGTAAATTGAGTATTGCTGTGAAAGTGTTAAAGTGCCAAATTTTCGAAAGGGTTCATTGTAAGATTGAACATCGACATTGTGTTGATGTGTGTGAATATTGTGAAAAGGACCTTTTTGTCCATCGGTTTCTTAATTAAAATCGTGTGTATGTACGTGTGGGTGTGTTTGGGTGTGTGTGTGATTTTTTGTTGTAAAGAAGAAGCGAAATATTTTCAATCAAACAGAACAAACTATGAATATTACAGAGAAGTGTAGTGTTAAAACTTGCAGCAAATCAAGCAGTGCACAAAATACTAAATTAAGTTCCATCACACATGCACAATTCTATCATACAATTTTTGGTTTTGTTACAATTAGACACATGAACCCACACAATCCAAAGTCTGATTACCAAAATAAATTAAAAAAAATTAAAATTATAATTTTCGCAGAATGATTTCAATTTACGTTTTTTTTTCGGTCGTCAGCTTCGACTGAAACATTCACTCGTAGCAAAACGTTGTAGTTTCGTCTATATATAGTCATAGTTTCAAATCATTTTCATTCCATTTTTTAGGATACATACGAGCTATACTAAAGCTATTCTTAGAAAAGTTCCATTAATTATTTCATGAAAAGGGTTAAAAATAACTTCGTCTATAGCACAGAGAATCGACACACCATTCACAATTAATATCGATAATGATATTGCTGCTATACTGTAAAACGGCCAGTCACGATTCACGAATCGTGGTCGAATGTCCTTTATCAATTCGATTATTTTTTATTCAGAGTTTCATATTCTTGTATAGCGACGCAACAGCGTGATGCTAATAACTTGGCCATTACGAAACATAGTCCGTACGAACAATTATTTTCGCTAAAAAAAATCAATTTTGTTTGAACAACAGAGAGACAAAGAGCTTTTTCATTCTAATAAAAATTTTGTTAAAAAATATCGTGAAGTAGGCTAATTCTCAGATCCATTGGAATCTAGGGATACAGTGGGTTCAAATTTTTAATTGGCTGGAATTTAAGAATTTCCACAACTTTACGAACAAGGATTCTAGTATGCCATTTGAACAATTTCTAAGAATTTTTCTTTTTTGACTGGCACTTATTTTGACCTAAGCTGCTTGGACGATTGGATGCAAAATGTTTCACATTTTCGTTAGGTTTTTCATAGAAAAATATGTTTTTTTAAAGAGAAAACAGGCCTGCAGAAGAGCTTAACGATTTCTTCTTTGTAGTTGTTGGTGGCCTAGAAGTAATCATCGAAAACAACAACAAAAATTAAAAGATCAGTTCAACTTGGGAGCATATCGTTACTTAAGAGTCATATCGCCAAGACTTCAGGTGATTGGGGAACAAGCCGACTCCGATTTTAATGAGTGATAGCTCGTTGGATTCGTCTTTCAATTCTAGGAAACACGTATCTTTCACTTTTTCTAAAAAAAAATTGTTTTCTGTGAAAAGTGTTCAAAAGTGATCACATGTCAGAGAGTACCGAAAACAGTTTTTCGGCAATAACTCAAGAAAAAATTATTTCTAACACTTCTGTGGGCTTGCAGCACAAAAGTACTGGGCTCATTTATGTGTGGAACGATAGTGGGTGAGGCCAGCTACAACATCCCATACTTAGTTCCGTGGAACAACGAAGCTGCAGAGAAGCAGTACTCTCCGAACATTCACTATATTTTAAGTCATAGCTCTCGTGGATCAACTAGCACCAAGCAGTGCGTATACTCTATCTGTAGGTCTTTCCAAGGCCGACAATCGTACAACATTACAACAATTTAAAATAATTTTTTCTTGAGTTATTGCCGAAAAACTGTTTTCGGTACTCTCTGACATGTGATCACTTTTGAACACTTTTCACAGAAAACAAATTTTTTTTAGAAAAAGTGAAAGATACGTGTTTCCTAGAATTGAAAGACGAATCCAACGAGCTATCACTCATTAAAATCGGAGTCGGCTTGTTCCCCAATCACCTGAAGTCTTGGCGATATGACTCTTAAAGATAAGAAGTACAAAATTTGAGTATTTAACAGCTAAGCGAGGACTTTAAACAAAAGAAGTAACAGATTAAATACTTTCACGGTGAGCCTTGTACCGTTCAAAATAGATTAAAGATGAAGGGCGAACAAATCCATACCACGGAGACGCGACGTAATCTCATTATTTCCGAAAAATGTTCAGCCGATAATAATTAAGGACAGCTCACAATATATGAACTTCTATTCATTTGAAACACAATATATAAATGCTCGTCTTGACTATAAAATGTCTCTATATACTCGTTCGCGTGTGATACGAATAGAATCAGTCACACTACATTTATGTGTAATATGCTGCCTGTAGGCGAATCATCAAATGCCAGAAAAATGCGAGAGAGAGAAAAATCTCATTTTGATTCGGAATGGCTTAAAAACAATTTCGTAAGCCATTTAGGGGTGGTTAATGCCGGAATTTATATTAACACGCAAATGCCCTCAATGAAAATAAAAATAATTTTTGATATTAACATTGTGTACGTATGCCGGGGTGAAAACGTTTAAAAATGCATCAAAAGCGTTGGCATTTTTTTTTTTGGTTGTTGTTAAAACTGTCAAAAAATACACGAAATGCTTTAAGTGTTTTGCGTCACAAAAATGAATATTTAATTTGTTTTGTCACATCTTCTTTTCAATTTTTTTTTTCTTCTTCGTCTCTCTGTTCTCCATTTGGCAATTTCCACCGTTTTTTTTTGTAGGTCAATTGCGTGTTCAAAGACTTTAATGAAGTGCTACTATGTGTTGTTTTGATGTGCTTAGCATAATAATCGAATGTTTTATGCATATTGAACATTTTAATAATTTATTATGCGTGTGGGATCGAGAGGGGTGGCGCTGCTTCATTTTTTATGTATACACACAGAGAGACTTCACACTATATGGCTGAAAAGTATTTTTAGCACAAACAACACTATAACATCGAAAAGGGCTGTAAATTCATATTGCACGAGCCAATAAATGAAAAAATAAAATGTTTTCACACAAAAATGCAAGCAATGTTTTATGAGCTGCATAAAAATCGAATTTTCAAGAGAGAAATTTCGTTCTCACCACGTCACACACAAATAGACATTTTTTTGTGTGTTCTGTGTGCGATAAATGAATTCCTTTTCAGATGCAAAATAACTTTCTCCTCAGCGACAAAAGCGCTTGTTAGATGGCAAGTTTTAGATAATCAGTCACTCGACAATTTTATTGATTAGTCACACACTTGAGAAATGAATTTACAGTTTCATACAGCAGTAATGTGTGACGCCAGTGATTCGAGATACAGCTCGACGCTTTAAGCTTGACTTCTATTTTATTACAATAAAATACCAGCCAGATTAACTTCATTTGTATGATTTTGCCAATGAGTCTTCGAGAACACTGAAGTAGAAATTTTAAACCAGATGGGGTAATAATACGCCATAAGAAGTAACATAAATCTATACATGACCTCGATGCGGCAGGATTTATATTTAAATTGTGATTTATTTACATGAAAAAACACATCTCATCTTTGATATACAATGCTGAAGTATACTCGACAAACTTTATTGTAAAAGTTTTCGATGCAAAAGTTTATTTCGGTTAGTGCGGTGAAGTTTCATTTCAGTTTCAATAAACAAAACGCGTGTGTGTTATATAATATTGAAAGAATAATGGTTTAGATAGATAGATATATATATCACTTGTAGAAGTAAAAACGCTGCTTTAATTGTTATACGGATGCAATCGATATTAAATATTTACATAATTTGCTTTTTTTGTGAAGAAAATATAAATATTTCCACTGTCATGTATTGATTGGCAGCGTCTTTTCATTAAATCGAACGTTTTTGTGACGATCAAAATTAGCTAACATTTGTCGTTTTCCGTGTTAATATTCAAAAAAATAATGAAATGATTAGCGGGATAATCACCAAAGAGGGAAATGATGCCACCGAAAATTGGTTGTTGTCAGACAAATTATATTTGAAAGCCATAGCACACCGATGATTATGCGATAATAAAACGCTTAAACAATCCAGTTAATAGCGAATAATAGTCTCGATAATAGCCCGTATAAGCACGACACCTATATTTAGCTTTTCAATGAATCTCTAACCTGTGCAACTTTCGGTTGCGTTTGTTTTGCTCTAAATTATTCTCGTAGCCCCCAAAAAAGAATCGGACATGTCTCTCTGGGGCATAATTATATTAGAATAATAGGCCTGCCAAAAATAAATTTTAATCGATTTCGTTCGATTTTTCATAGTTAGATTGCTGGGCTTTGTTCGGCGATAAATATACATTTGGCTTCCACTCGAAATTAAAGGTAAACAATATTCAATGTGGAAGTGAAAACCGATGTTGCATTATTCGACCGAACGGGAAAGTTCACGCCGAATTTGCATTTTAGATTTTTTCTTTTTTTTTTCAGTTTCACATCATATCTGAACTACGGTATCGCATGAAAGTCTTAACGGCAAAATTTCACGGTAGAAATTGAGCGGTAAAATGAATTAAAATGCGCATATAGAACGCAATATTAATACCAAACACGATGTCCGTTTTCTGAGTGGCTGTTAAGCGACTGTCACTGCAGGTGATAAATAAGAAATCGTTTAATTTATGTGGCACAACTTAAACTCGATATGTTACGGGTAATGAGTTGTTTTTCTGGCTTATATACAGAAATGACGGACAGTATTAATTACTGAAGGAAAGATTTTCGTTTAAGGTGTTTCCTGCATTAATAGGAACTACGTTGCGTGATGAAAGACTAAAAGTGTGGTGTGGTGAGCTATCATCAGGGATTATTTTTGGAAAATTGTTTTCCCAAAATTTCTACAATTTTTTTTGTGTGGAAAATATGGAAAAATTTGGGAAAACCGACCAAAATATGGGAAATTTGTAAATCAAAAACAGTTCCTGACTATCACTTACAGGTTGAGAACTTGGTTTGAAACCTATACCGTATTGTGACACGAAGGCTACTGTTTGACGAAGGATGTACCTTAGGGTTCGCCAAAAAAGCTTGAAAAGAATAATTCCAACCGTAGTGCTAGGATATGTCATAGGTTTCAAACTGTAGTTTTATTAGGGACTATTGGACCGACGGTGTATTCACTTTCCCGAAAATAGAAACGGACACTTTTCTTGCGTTTTCCTGAGAACTCGATATATTCTCAGAGTAGTTGCAAGATTAGTACTCGTTCCGTCCTACTTTCAGGCAGCTAATGGAATGCCTTTACTACACGAGTGCTAATGTGCCTGCTAAGAAAACTGAAAATGAGATGTTGCATCAGAGAGCGAGAGATTATTTTACTTTGCAAAATGGTGTGGCGTAGCTATTCAGTTCATTTAAGTTTTAGGCAAATCAAACATTAACTAATTTTGACCAAATAAATAAACTCCACGATTCTTTCACTGAATTTTGATTCAACTCAACTATTTTGAAAGAAGAAATGAGTTATTTAAAAACAGTTCTAAAATAGGAAACTTGGTACTAATAGAAAAAGTAGTAAGTTTTTAATAGAGCAAGTTAGTACGTTTGAGATTGCTGATTGATTGATTTTTTGGTTATTTTCATTTATTTGTTATTTTGTACCTGTAATTGTCAATTTGCATGACCATTTTGATGTTCCCTCAACCGTAGCTGCTTCGGCTTGTTCTAATGAGTCTATATGTGTGTCCGGATCCACACCGAATGTCATCCTTCAAAAATTCATGTTCCATAATTGTTTTTAACAAAAAAAAAATCAAAATTCTTAACGTGAATGTAAAATGCTTTTTGTGCTGATCTCGGTTGAAACGAATTTTTGTTTTTTAATTTAAATTTTATTTTAATTCTCGTTTTAGTTTGGTTTCAGTACGTCTCGTGGACGGGGCAGGATTAAAATTGTCCTGGTTTTGTTCAAAATTAAATACGAAATTTCTTACAAATTAATTGTTACTTTCCGTTCAACGTACGTTTTCCTCATATCGCACTAATTCTCACGGCTTTGAAATTTCTCACGTGATTATTTCTACCATTAGAAATACTTAACGGAGTGATGAACGGAGAAGTGCACGACGGGGCTAAACAACTTCCGTATTTACATCTATCAAATTAAATGTAAATTTCAAGGTTTCTTTGCGATTTAACTATTTTAGCGTGTGGTTATTGCTTTTAATGAAGATACAACTATAAATGGACGACTTAATATGGATATTAAATTAATGTCGAGGTCAAAATGAAAGTACGATAAATGGTCCGTCACCATACAAAGTTCTCTCTTAACTTTTTATAAATTATAAATTATTGTAGCACATTACGATTTTAATTCACTTTCGATGTTACGTAAAATAACGAGGTCTATGTCTGAACGATCGATGCAATTTGAAGATAAATTTTCCATTTTAAAATATTCCACATTTATTCAACGATGAGGTGATGTTCATTAAGGAGTATAATAGCTTCATCTGTTTCAGGTGACATTCAAAAAGCAGTTCAACGCTTGGTAAATTTTTGAGACCCAAAAATCAAATACAACGTGTGCACCAATTCGGTATTCATGGCAATTAAGGCTGAAATTACTATTTGATCAATATTGTAATTGTCGTAGTTACAAGTGTGGCGACAACTGTAAATGAACATTTTCCAAATCCCTGTAAATACTATTGTCCCACTCTGTGTCAGAGCCTATTTCTGAGGAAATATTTTCTTGATTTCGAGAAAATAAAGAAAATTCCAGAAAATTCTCAAAAATTCCAGAAAATCGAGAAAATTCTGAAAAATCAAGAAAATTGGGGAGAAAATTTGCAAAAATTCTGAAAAATCGGGAAAATGTAGAAAATTCTGAAAAATTGGACTTTCTATAGATCAATTTCTGGCTACTCGGCTGTTTTTTAGGTTCATCGTTCATAGACACGCCAGAATGGCATATTGTCCGTTGCGCAACACTCAAAATTTTGGAAATAAAACCTTGAAACGTATTGCGAAACGGACAATATGCCATTCTGGCGTGACTACGAACGATCAAAAAGAAAATCTCAAAAAATTTGAATTGTCCTCTCCTCGGAAAAACTGACAAAATTCACAAAAATTTGTGAAAATGAAAAAACATCGAGAAAGACTCAGAAAAATATTTTCTCGAAAATCGTCTCTGCCCCCACCCAAACCGCGATCTTTTTCGAATATCCCTTCCAAATACTGCTCTGTCCCCCATTCAGACTATAAATAAGTCTACAGATAGCTAGATCAGAAGTGACACCGGTTATTCTAATAATGTTAGAAAGTTAGCCAGAACAGTAATTGGTTATCTGCTATGTATAGCGACGTTGGATGTATATATGCACGAATTTCTCTTATTCAAATAATCAATCATTTTCCATGCATATTTTACGAAGCTTGTAAACGAACTTGCATAATTTATTAAGCCTTGTTTCGGGGTATGTATGCAATGATACCGTAGTGTTGTATAGATGGTAGTGTACGATACGAGTGTTTGTGATAAAACCATTCAATAAGTATATGTATCTATTTTTCAATCAATCTAAATCCACTTTAGTAGACGCTCATTTTCGTTCGTTATACTTAAAATGTAAATGGGTATTAATGGCGGTGATTTTTTTGTTTTTGTTTTTGTTGGTTGTTGTAACTATAAACAGTAAAGTAGACGGAATGTTGGGATAATGAAATTGTGTGTATGTTCTGTAGCCCAATCAGCTAATAATAAAAAAAAATAATTTTGACTAGAAAATCATTTCTCTTGGCAATAAAATTTAACTGAAAACATTCAGTTTTTACAGAAATGGCACTTTCAGGTAGAAGAACGTTATCTTTTTAAGTGTATTTTCCAACTTTATATTGTTGAGAAAAACTTTTTTTTTATTCCTTCTTCCGGATTTCCATTTATAAAATTACTTAAACTCGTTCAAATCCTAAGCTTTGTAGTTGTTTAAATTCGTATGAAAAGTGGCGACAGAGTTGGTGTGTTTCCTTCACGTCGTCTTTTTAAGTATTTTAAATTTAAATCGAAAATTATTCCAATCCGTCGTTGGAAAATAGTTTAAATAATTTGAAGAAAACAAGAAAACAAAAAACTTTGGTGACTACAGTGGCCATTAAGCATTTTATGTCAATGGTTAAAGTTTCTTTTCTGTTGCAAATAAACATGATACAAAAAAGAAACTCCTCGTAGCATCAGCTTCCCTTCAATTACTCTAGATACGAAAATAAACAACGTCGATATGTAAACTCCTACAACAATGTATGCATTAATTACCAACTGTTCCGATTCCTCTATCTACCGTTTTTCTCTTCTTTTTTTTATTTAATTCGAATGACTGGGCTATTCTTCGATGTTCGATAAAAATGTAATTGATTTTAAATATAGCGCACCTGTTACCCATCATTATTATAGATATATAAAATGAATGAACGGAAAAATTATCAATTCATGCACATTTAATCAAAGTATAAAATGAAAAAAAAAATTGTTGAAAATCAAAATTAATTGAAAACTTTCGTTGTCTCATTATTTTCTGAAATTTTTGTTTCCTGTGAATGTATCCAAAAAAAAACAGTCCTTCCAAATGGTACATTTTATTGCGGTTAAATTTCTTCGAATTACTTTTTAGTAGAGAATGTGAGTTTTCCAAATGATCCGCCCACACACATATGTACAATGAATTTATCGGAAAATCATTTCGAATCGGAATCATTCAGTTCTTGTTAGTTCATTAATTTCCCGTTGTGTCGCCACCCAAAATGTACCATTTTGAAAGACGACGCGTCATTATCATCAGTAAAAAAAAAAACATATAAAATCATAATGATTGTACATTTAGCAACATAAAAACAACATTTAATAAGAGTATCAATTGTTCCTAGCTATATAATATGTTAAAATGTGTGCGCATCATTATGTTTTGTCACGAAATCGTTTCTTTTTTTACTCGTTTCATTTTCATCTTCGACATTAACAATAAAAAGAACTTAATTTTGTGCGACGGCAATGGTTTCGATGGCCTGTCAACGAAACTGTGTGTAGTTAATTTTATTGACCGTTGAAATGAATGGAATGCATATTGCCACGACGAAATTCTATAAATTTGACCAAACAAAATCTCATTTTAAGAGCAACGGACCTCTTGCAAGTAGGCATGGGCGATAATGAAAATGATTATCGATAATTATCAATTATCGATAATCGATAATTATCGACTTTTTTTATCGAAAATTATCAAAAAAATATCGGTAATCGATAATTATTGATATTTTGATAATTATCAAGATATCGATAATTCGATATATCGATATTTCGGTCCGAAAATCCGATATTTATCGATATATTCCGATTTATCAATGAATTTTCAGATAAATATCAAAATATAGATATTTTGATAATTATCGAATTTCGATATTTTGATAATTATCGATAATTATTAAATTATCGATAACGATATGATTAATCGATTATCGATAATTTCTTTCGATTGATATTATCGATAATTTTGAACGCCTCCCATCCCTACTTGCAAGTTTCTAGCTTACATTCAGGCGGAAAAATATTCGTTTTTGATGACACAAAAATGTGTGACTTTTAAAGGAAAAATTGATTTGTAAGTCATAACTTACTTTACCACTTGGAGAAACCGGTGCAGATGGGTTATCACAAACAAACTTTTCTGTTTACTTTTTCAAAAAAAAAAATTTTGATTCAGAGAAATCATCAACAAACAAATTTTTTCGCCTAAATGTAGACTACAAATTTGCAAAAGGTCCATTGCTCTTAAGGCCAGGTTATGGTCCGATATATCGCACATATGTCAGGACGCAGAACCTGGCCTTAACGCCAGGTTATGGTCCGATATATCGCACATATGTCAGGACGCAGAACCTGGCCTTAACGCCAGGTTATGGTCCGATATATCGCACATATGTCAGGACGCAGAACCTGGCCTTAACGCCAGGTTATGGTCCGATATATCGCACATATGTCAGGACGCAGAACCTGGCCTTAACGCCAGGTTATGGTCCGATATATCGCACATATGTCAGGACGCAGAACCTGGCCTTAACGCCAGGTTATGGTCCGATATATCGCACATATGTCAGGACGCAGAACCTGGCCTTAAGACGAATCTACACATGACTAAATTGTTGCCTACTTTTCGGGGCAAAATTATTATTATTTTGATGATAATTTTGGACTCGCATTCTTTTTGGAAAAAGTACGACCATCGGTGTTAAATTGTGTTAACTTTCAGTAAAAATTTAAATGCTTGTGGCGATGTAACCTAACTCCGAGAAAACTCAAAATATGTGTAAATTTTCGTGAAATATTGAGTTTTCTCAGACTGAGGTTACATCACCACAAACATTTAAATTTTTACTGAAAGCTAACACGTTTTAACACCAAGCGATGGTTGTACTTTTTCCGAAAAGAATGCGAGTCCAAAATTATCATCAAAATAATAATAATTTTGCCCCGAAATGTAGGCAACAATTTAGCCATGTGTAGATTCCTCTTAATATAGTTTTTCGTCTATAATGTGCCCCACTTTCGAGACATATTCCGAGAAGATACTCCATAATATGGCAACATAATCACAAATTCTAACTACCAAAGTTTTATACACCGTCGAGATGGTTCAACATATAAAGAAAATTGTGCTGGTGATTCCGGTTGGAATAGTTTGTTATGTAGCGCATATAATATGCATTTTGTGGCTATTATGGTGAATTATAGGGTACAGCTGGAAGAGTTCTTTTTTTTCCATCTGACGTTATTAAAATGGAGGTCGGTCTTTAAAATGGAAATAAAAATGAAATAATGTCGCGTTCATTATTCACACCAAGTAAATGCGAGATGCGAATGAATTGCAGCATTTTTCATAAATTTAATTTACTTACACGAAAGCCATGGAAAATCTCACCAAACGGAAAAGACAGTTTGGAGCTTATAGCCTTGATTGTCTGGATTTCGATAAAAAGTTTTTCTTTTTCATAAGTCTGTTTATTTCTTCCTTTCTAAGTTCTACAATCACTGGCCTGTCGGAATGCAATTTCACAGAATACGCTCTTGAGTGCAGCAAGCAAAATTATAATTTTTCATTTATAAAGGCACTCCAATCTGCGTTTGCTACTCGACCACACAAGTGTGGCTTTTACTGTACATTCCAGACGTTTCAGTATGAAAAGTGTAATTCAGTTTTGGTTGAAAATAATTGAAAGTTGTAGGATGTGGTCACCAGAGAGAACTGAGTCTATCAGTAGCGTTATAGGTGTCATGTAACACCAGAAAGCGGTTTAATGTCGCACAAAGTTTTTATAGCTCTCCGAGCGACAACCTCCGTAAATAAATCTCAAATGCACGATCTGGGACACTCCTTTCGTTCGTTTTTCTTTTATTCTTGTGATTTTCAGGACAATCATGCTCAACTAATCGTCTTGATCCACACAATATATGGAAGGGTCACCATTTAAATCATCGATGACACAAAAAAACCATTCGTCGGTGTTGTGGCATAACAAAACCCGTCCAAATCAAAGACGTCGCACAAATCCGACAAAACAAAATGAAAAATATCTCTTGTCTATGTGTGTCACATTAAAAAATGTTTTGAAATATATATAATCACAGTCCGAATACAATATCGATATAATATAAAGTTTGTAAATAAATGTTGGATCGACAATCAAATTAAAATGTAAAATATCGAGTAAACACAACAAATATTAAAACGATTTATCGGTCGTTTGGTTTGTGATTTGTTTGTTTTTGTTCTGTTTTTTTTTTGGAATAAATGCAAACCTGTAATTGCAATTTTCGCCGACCATTTGCTAGTTCCATCCAATACACTCTGTTTGATCGCCTTCATATGGCCTGAATGAGATTTCTCTTCGACGCTGAAAACCGCTCTAAAACATTTTTGGGATCCCGAGGGATAATTTTAAAGTTCATTTTTGCACAAGCCTTTCTTCGAAAACATTTAAAAAAAAAACATTTTCTTCGAACATTACAAATATAAAGCCTAACTCTAAGTAAACTTATTCGGTACGTACAACGTACTCAGTACATTTTCACGACAATTTCTTCGTTTACAATCAACCGGTCGGTATTCTACACATTTTATTTCCATTTTGTTAATTTTAAGTTTCTTAATTTTATAGTTTGGTGTTTAGTTTTTCGTCCAATTTAAAAACAAAAAAAAAAACAATTTCTCTTTATCACAAATGGCATACCTGATTAGTTCAAAAATTTCCGGCTTTTCACGTTCCCTCTGTTTCATTCGTTCTTTCATGGCTGTTATAATTGAATTTGCCTTGTCCTCGGCACCATGTTTGCTGCTTTTCTCGGCGGCCCCTAGAATTGAGGTCAAACAAAATAATATTGTAATTACAATCTATGGATTACGTTACTTAAAAGCATACTTTGTAAGCAGTCTGCGTTCAAGAGGTCTTTACACTTTTCGTGACATTTTACGCCACACTCAGTGCATCGGACCCCCTGGCGGGCAATGCCCCATAGCAGACCTTCACATTCGTAGCAGTATGTCGGTGATGTTGCTGTCCATAGGACAAAATTATGCGGCGTTGTGGACGATATTGGATAGATAAGAGCTTGCAGCGACTTCTTGTAGACATGCATTTTCTGTCAATTACACATAGTTCGGCCGTGATATGAGCATTTTGTTAAGTTGTGAGTGTTAAAGGTTTTGTTAAACAATGTAATGATTGTTCTCGTCATTACGTTAACGAGGCGATGTGCGGCGGTTTGTTCATTTTGATTGACTTGGTCGGTTCAATATTACTATTTTTTACATTACCTGTTCCATTCCCAGCGAAAAGTAAAAATTTATTTAATGAACTTACGATGACACAATGGTTTGGTTAATGAAATGGTCAATGAAATCACTGTCAAGTCAATCAAAAGCCCGCCACACACATTGTTTATTAGACACACTTAACATACCAGTTCTTCGTCATTAAGAGTTGCTCGCGGCACGGCTGAAGTTAATCCGGCATTACGTTTCGTAGCGGCCATTGTCTGGGACGAATGAACGAAATGTTAACAAAATAATCCGTTTAAAGTCGGAAATTGTAAAAAAAGGTGCGATGAAATACGCTTTGCATTACAATTTGTATAAATTTTCTAAATTTTTTTTTTGTTTTTTTTACATTAGCAAATATTTGGTGTGTAAACTCATTCTGTGAACAAAACTGCATCAAAATATGTCTAGGGCAGTGACAATTTTATGGAATTAAAAGGCCATCCCGACATAATCAGTTCAGTACGTGTTTTTAGAGAACAGGACAAAAACCGATAGAAAAATTGATGAATTTTTGACCATTTAATTCTCCCTAAAATAGGCCCTGATCTACGGTCACATCCTCTTTTTATTTAAAATCAAAATTCATCTGGTCTGGCCTACATTACATACCTCACTCGGTACGATAGTACGTTACATTCCAACTATAAAATTGTTGTTAACTCTTTGTACATAGTATCACTAATGCCCCGAGGGGCAAAGATTCACAGAAAATCTTTTATCAGTCAAAAGAAAATCCTTGGAAAATTCTTCATAATTTAAACATAGAAAATCCTCAAGCAAATCATTGAAATTACTTTAAAACTCTCAAGAAAATCAAATAAAAAGAAGAAAATTCGTGAATTCGTAAAAAATCCTCTGAAATCCTTGGACAATGTTAGGGAAATATTCGAATGCCCCAACACGATATCATCTAAGTTAACTAAAATCCGCGGACTGACCTGACCTCAACACGAAAATTCCATTTACATAAACTACCATGATGTCAATGAGTTAAACTCTAGATATCAAGACTGAGGGATTATAACATTAAATCTGCTGCAAGTAGATTCCATCGAAACAAATTTTAAATGTCGTCCATCTATTACACATCCTTTCATTTGTTTCAATGAATTTGACGTAATGAACAAGCTTAAAACATTGTTATAGCTTCGATCGAATAGTAAACAGCGTTCATTTAGTAGTAAATTATATGGAACGACAGAGTGTTCTCGGTTGGTCAGGAGTTTTATTTTTTTTTCCTCCAAGCGTATTCGATTTGATATAAATTTGAAATTTAATTATTTTCTGCTGTGGTTAACAGTAAGACCCTAATTGGTTTTGCAATAACCATTATTATTAATGTTATTCACATTTTATAGCAAGAGCTTGGCATTAAAAAAAATGAAAATTTTGTTACAATTTTCTCTGATTTGAAATTATTGTTTCATTTACTTCAAAAGGGTTGTTAATACGATTGTCTAGCAGCTATAAAAAATGATTTAAACGAACAGCGACATTAATGGTAAATAATTGGAAGTAATGAACCCATGCAATTGGAAATTAGAGGATTACCGTTTTGTCGAATATCGCCTGCGGAAGTAGTTTTTAAAGCTCCAGCGATTATTTTTTATCGGAACAGATGGAATCAACAACTTTATTCATGAATTAAATTAGCAATTCCCCGATGAACGATTTAAAAAGCTTTGAAGGACCAAAGGAAATAAACTCTAATTTATTACCGTTATTACAATGGATGAGATAGTTAAATAATTGAAGTTGGAGACCAGTCTGTCACATAGACAATCAACAATAATGAGCTTTTATACATCAAAATGTATACAATAACTAAGTAATAACACTCAAAGGAAGTAAAAGATTTGTCAAAAATGGTTAGATAACGCATCGCTTCTAAACATTGACGAACTCTCTAATTTCACAAAAAAAATTGAATTTTTACCGTATTCCCGCAGCTACCTCCGATCGCTTTTGTACGTATTCAATAACTCAAACGAAGTAAAAGATTGGTCGAAAATGCTTCGCTAACGGATCGCTCCTAAACAGTGACGAACTCTCTAATTTCACAAAACATTCAACTTTTCTCGAATTCCCGCAGCTCCATCAGCATTTTTTAAAGCTAAAGATATGTCAACAATGGTTCGCTAACACCGACGAACTATCTAATTTCAATTTAACAAAAAAATGAATTTTTACCGTATTCCCGCAGCTCCTTCAGCTTTTTTTGAACGTATTTAATAACTCAAACGAAGTAAAAGATTGGTCAAAAATGCTTCGCTAACGGATCGCTCCTAAACGGTGACGAACTCTCTAATTTCACAAAACATTCAACTTTTCTCGAATTCCCGCAGCTCCATCAGCATTTTTTAAAGCTAAAGATATGTCAACAATGGTTCGCTAACACCGACGAACTATCTAATTTCAATTTAACAAAAAAATGAATTTTTACCGTATTCCCGCAGCTCCCTCCGATTGTTTTTGTACGTATTCAATAACTCAAACGAAGTAAAAGATTGGTCGAAAATGCTTCGCTAACGGATCGCTCCGAAACAGTGACGAACTCTCTAATTTCACAAAGCATTCAACTTTTTTCGAATTCCCGCAGCTCCATCAGCATTTTTTAAAGCTAAAGATATGTCAACAATGGTTCGCTAACACCGACGAACTATCTAATTTCAATTTAACAAAAAAATGAATTTTTACCGTATTCCCGCAGCTACCTCCGATCGCTTTTGTACGTATTCAATAACTCAAACGAAGTAAAAGATTGGTCGAAAATGCTTCGCTAACGGATCGCTCCTAAACAGTGACGAACTCTCTAATTTCACAAAACATTCAACTTTTCTCGAATTCCCGCAGCTCCATCAGCATTTTTTAAAGCTAAAGATATGTCAACAATGGTTCGCTAACACCGACGAACTATCTAATTTCAATTTAACAAAAAAATGAATTTTTACCGTATTCCCGCAGCTCCTTCAGCTTTTTTTGAACGTATTTAATAACTCAAACGAAGTAAAAGATTGGTCAAAAATGCTTCGCTAACGGATCGCTCCTAAACGGTGACGAACTCTCTAATTTCACAAAACATTCAACTTTTCTCGAATTCCCGCAGCTCCATCAGCATTTTTTAAAGCTAAAGATATGTCAACAATGGTTCGCTAACACCGACGAACTATCTAATTTCAATTTAACAAAAAAATGAATTTTTACCGTATTCCCGCAGCTCCCTCCGATTGTTTTTGTACGTATTCAATAACTCAAACGAAGTAAAAGATTGGTCGAAAATGCTTCGCTAACGGATCGCTCCGAAACAGTGACGAACTCTCTAATTTCACAAAGCATTCAACTTTTTTCGAATTCCCGCAGCTCCATCAGCATTTTTTAAAGCTAAAGATATGTCAACAATGGTTCGCTAACACCGACGAACTATCTAATTTCAATTTAACAAAAAAATGAATTTTTACCGTATTCCCGCAGCTCCTTCAGCTTTTTTTGAACGTATTTAATAACTCAAACGAAGTAAAAGATTGGTCAAAAATGCTTCGCTAACGGATCGCTCCTAAACGGTGACGAACTCTCTAATTTCACAAAACATTCAACTTTTCTCGAATTCCCGCAGCTCCATCAGCATTTTTTAAAGCTAAAGATATGTCAACAATGGTTCGCTAACACCGACGAACTATCTAATTTCAATTTAACAAAAAAATGAATTTTTACCGTATTCCCGCAGCTCCCTCCGATTGTTTTTGTACGTATTCAATAACTCAAACGAAGTAAAAGATTGGTCGAAAATGCTTCGCTAACGGATCGCTCCGAAACAGTGACGAACTCTCTAATTTCACAAAGCATTCAACTTTTTTCGAATTCCCGCAGCTCCATCAGCATTTTTTAAAGCTAAAGATATGTCAACAATGGTTCGCTAACACCGACGAACTATCTAATTTCAATTTAACAAAAGAATAAATTTTTACCGTATTCCCGCAGCTCCTTCAGCTTTTTTTGAACGTATTCAATTCCTAATTTGGTAAAATGTCCATTTTAATGAAGTGCGTTGAATAGCTGATATAACAAATCATAATTACGGTTTGTATGAAAAATTTATGTTCATCAACAATGACACAATTATGATGTTTTCTCTGCATGGCATGGTTAAAAATGAATAATTTCCCCAAAAAAAGTTCCTTTGAAACCGAATTGCGTACAATGACACGATAATTCTCCATGTGTATGTTGTATACCCGATACGCAGAGATATGGATTTGAATTTAAAATGTCGTATCATAGGATACGTACCCTTGATATTCGCTTATCTGTTGAATATTCTGTTTTGGAATTTTTATTTTGACAATATACCTCGAGGCCAGAAAATGTTTACGTTGAAAGGAATCAATTTTTTTTTCTTTTTATTTATCAACCTAACAACGTACTCCAATTATCAAGTTCATTTAAAATAAAATAAAATAAAACAAAAAAACGCAGACCACGTACACATTCCAATATGTCTTTCTGTTTTCATTTTTATCAATAAATAAATTATTCAAAGTAATTACGATTTGCCATTCAGGCAGATGCTGAAAATAGCATTTTCGTCTACACAAACTGCTAACATAATATCGAAAATTTTGATCCATAAACATGATGTTTATTTGCATGAGTAATGAACAATGTTTATTATACAATACACTCTGTGCGACTGTGTATCAGATCGATGTGTTATAGATTCGGGTAGAGTTCACATAATTTTGATGTTTTGTTCACAAAAATGAAATAATTTTTATAGAAAAGAAAAAATTGATTTTATAAAATGTACTAAAACTACATTAAGAGCATTAAGATGAACTCAGGCCATAACAACGCAACAATTAAAATCAAATTGTGTAGCAAAATTTGCTAAAAGCTGTTGATTGTACAGTTATACAAGTAAAATAGCTCTAAGAAATGAAAATTCTAAAAAAAAAAGTTTCCTACAATTTCCTACGGTGTGTGCTTTGAACGTTATTGTATAGCACGTTATTGTAATTTCTTGATGTGAGTATAAGTATATAACTATAACATTCACTCTCTATATTGGAATAAAGAACGTTTCTCTAAAAAAAATTGTTTCGTTTTTTTTTCATACATTTTTTTCTCTTTAAATAAATATTATATTGACTTAGCGTGCGCTTTCTACCAGCTTTTGAGGCTTTTGTGTAATTAATTAATCAAATTAATGGTTTCTGTGTTTCAATCAAATAAAAGAAAACGAACGAAAAAATGTCTATCGAATGAGGTTTACACACATTACTATAATCGTAAGGTATTTTATACACTGTTGGTGTATAGAATGCATGTATATGTGTGTGAGTAGAGCAGAACTTAACGTGATTTAATCATATTGTTTATTGTTTCTTGGACTAAAAGCTAATAAAAAGCCTACTTAAAAAGGTTATGCATAATTAAAGTAGAAATGAAAAGAAAAATGCCGGAAAATGGATAAATGGCCTGCTAAATTATACCCGTAAGGATCGTTGTAATAATATGGTAAAACGCAAATTTCTTTACAAATTCAAGTTCTTGAGGGTTCATATGAGCAATAGACCACTTGCAAATTCGTAGCCTACATTTAGGCGGAAAAATATTCGTTTTTTGATGATTTATTGGATTCAAATATTTTTTTTTGAAAAAGTAAAACTATTAAAGCGCGCTGAAATGTGTTTCTTTTGAAGAAAAAATTGTTTGTATAAAACCTTTGCAGATTGTATAAATTTTTGTAAATCGCACAGGTTTCTCCAAGTGGGATACGTTATCACCGACAAACAATTTTTCCTTTAAAAGTCAAAGTCACACATTTTTTCGTGCTTTAATGGTTTTACTTTTTCAAAAAAAGATCTTCATTCAAAGAAATCAAAAAAATATTTTTCAGCCTAAATGTAGGCTACATTCCTCTTAACTCTCGAGAACTATTAGGTTTCGAACGACGATAGATTAGATTAGATTTGAAATTTGCGAAGGCTTTTACTAGAGAAACAGAAACAAAGATTAAAGGTCCATTGTCTCCAACTCCCTGTCTTGCTTCTGTAATTCATGGAAATTTTCCGGTTTTTTGATATAAAAAAATCGACAAATTTTGGGCAGCGATAACTCTCGATACGTCGTAACTCTAGACTGTAAAAATATGGCAACCCTGTACAGGCATTGTTTCAATAAAACACCTACCGCTACTTTATACCTAATTTAAGGACCATAATCTGGAAAACCTGCGTGCCCTTTGATTTACGACAAATATTTTAATTTTTCTTTACATCTTCTTATCCAACGACATCACATCAATGTAATTAGAATAATTTGCTAATATTTCAAGACAGGTGTGACCTCTGAATTCTATCTATTAATTGAAAATGTTGCCACTCATTATTGAAAAGAAAATTGAGCGCCGTGTAAAACATTCTCAAACAATCGAAATTTTCTTCAATTTCTCAAAATATAAACACCGTCGAATGACTTTTATTACATTTGATCACGCTACACACGGTTAACAGCACATTCGCGTAACCTAAAAAAAATCTTTTAATTATTCTTCCGGTAATTTCGTACAACATGAACGTACACTACGTCTTAATGTACACATTCTCGTTAGATTTTCTTCGAAAATGGATGGGATACCAATTCGGTGAGAAACCGGGGTTTGAAAGAACAACGAGATGTTCCGTTCACAACTAATTTCATTTAAACTTGGCAACAGTGGAACGGTCGCCCTTTGAGTACGTAGAGACGGTATAAAACGGATACCAAAACACAACAATATGCCCTTTCGAGGAAAGGTTCTTCCAGGTTAACGAAACATGTTATATGCGTGCTTTAACTTGTATGCCGATCTACAATATCCGTTTGGTTGATACCACAGGTGGTGGGGTTTTCCTTTCCTATTTTATGTTGACTTTTTTATTTCCCCTACATTAATAATTCGTTTTCTGTGTAAGTATGTAAATACACCACAGTCTGTTCGTCTACGAAGAGAAAATCAGCAAAAAACAAAACGATTTTTTTTGGACCGAGTTGAATTTAGCCAAATCCTTAGTGTACCGCGTGGCGTAATAATTAATTCTAGATTACGGGTCTCCTTCAAAACATTTGTGAGACGCTTGTGACAGGAGCCGAGGGCAAGGGTTACCTACTAATCATAGCATGTGATTCAGAAGCATTCACCTGCTTAATGTACTACTCTGTGTATGAGTACGTGTTTTATCGTATTAATGAAGCTGGGAGTTGCAGATTGTGCACTTTATCTCCCAGCTAGCAGATAGGAATTATGAATTTACAATATCTTAGTTATTTAACGTACGTAAACACACGTTACCTAAAATATTAGTTCGTGCCACAGAACCGACGACTTTGACACAACATGTATGTACGACGTAAATTGTACGTTAAAGTAACTAGGAAATTCATAACTTCGACCAAAGCATCTAAAACTTGTAGTAAATCATTTGATTAGAGAGAAAAAACGCCTCCAACTGTAAGCGTTACCTCATTTTCGAAAATCAAAGCAACAGAAAAAAAGCTTACTTTACAAAGCTAATTAGATACTAAATTTGTATAGCTTGTGAACAAATCGAAAGCATAGTAAAACTAACTTAATTTGTAAAAAAAATGATAAAATATTTTTGGGGTATACCTTGAGTACCTTGGGTCCATTGAAAAAACACACAAACACAATCAATTAATTATAATATTTTTAGGATGTAGTTTGATGAGAATGATTACAATGATTAAATACAATTACAACATTATGATTAACTGCGAATGAAATTAACCTTTTAGAAACGGGTAGTCATCTGTTATCGACAACAACGACAAAAAAAACAAGCAATTCATGCCGTAAGTGCGCGTTTTATTTCAAAACAATTTAACGCTCAGTTTTTGACATTTATTATATGGCGTCAGCGTAATTTGTCCAACTGTCAGTTGTAACTATTTAAATTTTTGGCGCAATTATGGCGTGAATTAACTCTGGGCGACGATTCTCATATTTTCGTAACTTGACAGTTGCGTGTATAAAATCTCATAAGAACTGTCACGTTACGAATTCTCAAAGTTATGAACGTATGAGACTTGAGGCCCTGCTGCATTGTGTTCTCTTGAAATAAACCGAACGTATGTCAGTGAACTTAAAGATTCAGATTATCAAACACTGAAAAGTAATGTCGACAAATGAAGTAACAGATTCAATGATTGAACGTCGTTTCTAAAAGGTTAAATAGGAATGTGGAATGAGGAGGGATAACAGGAGATAGCGATGATGTATCAACAAAGTGAAACATCCACTTGACATGGTTCCGATATATTTCTTTCCGGAATAGCGAAGAGACGTCAATTGATTGATTTTCAGATTACAATTCAATGTAACATGGCATTATATTCAAGCCATTCACATAGTATACAGAATGTGTACGTATAAATGTACAGGCAAATATCCAAAGATCCATTACTGAAAAATTGAAAATCGCTTGCAACGGTATTGGTTATGGTATCAAGAAAATATTTATATTCACTTTAATAGGTATAATGAAACCTGTCGTAATCACGGATAATCTTTTCCAATCACATTGACGTCAAATATGAGATAACAAACCCTTAGCGACCTTTCCGCAGCACAATAAATAAGTCATTAGAGAAGATATTCCCGACATTCACGGGCGTTATAGAGTTAATGTTTATCTTTCTTTAATACAGCTCCCGAGGAAATGAGGAAGAAGTAACGACCGAACGTACAGTTTTGGGATATTAAAACGGAGAGAGGTGGTCGCATTACATTATATCCGCTTTTAAACATTCTTGAGATTAATATCGCCGGCTGGCTGGATGGAAATGTTGAGAATGTTGACGTGTCTTAGGGCAAGGTTCATTACATTTTTAATTACAAGATTCAAAAGCAGTAAATATGTTTACATTAAACCGATTAAACCGCAAACAAATTGAATCAACAGGAATTTTATATGCTGTGAAACCACTTTCGGCGATCCGTATAATCGGGGTTGGTTCTTCAGACGGTGGGTACTCTTCCAGTAACATTCCATAATGTGTGGATTTATTGGGGGAGCAAATTATTTGATTGCACACTTTATGAAAATGTACAATTATTGGCGTACGTGCAACACAGTCATTGTGTATGTACAATGTACAATGTTCGCAAAACAAAACCAAAAAAAGAAAAACAAAATCAGGGGATCAAAACTTTGGAGGTCGAATAGAAGATCTGCCGGTGTTGAAAGTAGATTGGAAGAAAATAGAGAATAGACAACAACACTGAAGTCAACTTCTACATAATGTAAATTAAAAAACAAAACCATTTAATGATTGGGGGGGGTAGTAGATATATACTGTCTTCGTATACAAATTGACAAAAAAAAAATATTTTTTTTACATTTTATGATGTTCCTGCTGCAATTTGAATATAGGATATCCCATAAATGGAATGATTCGATAAACGATTTTTATTAAAAACTTTATTGAGATTTTTTCGCTTATATATATGAGGATGTCCTTTATTTATATAGTCAGAGGCTTTGAAACGCATTATATAGGCAAGTGAGTCGATCGCATAAAGAATGAAATATTTCCATAATTTGTTACCGAAATGTTTCGGAACGTTGATAACGATTTATTATTTGTGTGAAAAGCGTAATTCGAAAACTTTTATCGACAACGCTTTATGGATAATTCGCATAAAAAGGCGTCAAGTGAAAGCAATATTGCCGCGAGAGAAGCGAACAAAAAAAATGTTAATATTCGAGCTGTTCGCGAAACACATACACGCAATTTAGCAAATCAAATACAAAAAATTTAATTAAGCCATATCGTGTAATCGACGCGTTTAACTGATATTTTGGTGGAATTAATTAATTAATTGATGAAAAACATTTCTCTTTTTAAAGAACCAAGGTGAAATGGCAAAACCTTTCGACAGTGGGTCGGAAAGAAACGCTGTTGTTGTAATTTATGTATTTCGGTACGTTAAAAGCGGCCGAAAAAATGTGCCGATAATTAATTGGCTTTGCTTAATTTTGTCTAATTCATCTCAATTAGGAAATCATTCTTTTTGCGATCTGATTGTTTAATGGATTCGACACATATGTACCGTAATTGGATGAACATTTTACACAATTAACAGGAATTTCAATGGTTCTAATGGATTTGATGGCATGAAAATGGTAGTACAAAATTATAAGTCGGACAAACTTTTCACTTTTTTTACAATTTGTTCCGATCCATATGTAATGTTGATGGTGGAAAAATATTACATTTTTAAGAAATTATTTAGGCCAAATAGTTGGTCAACTCTCGATTTACATAGCAATGTAAACTTAACGAAAAATTCCTTTTGTTTCCAGCTCTACTCGCATTGTCATAAAATGTCAAACTTGCATTTGCTACCAATTTTCTTTGATTGTTTCATTCCAACAAAGTGTTATGATGATTGAGAAGGATATACAGTGTTAAAAGAGAGTCGAAATTTTGACATATCTCCCATCGAGATCAGTTGAATTAACTGGCTTTTTAGGTCTTTTTTCTTCTAGAAAAAATACCCTATTATGGCCGGTTTGTCTGTCTGTCTGTCTGTCTGTCTGTCTGTCTGTCTGTCTGTCTGTCTGTCTGTCTGTCTGTCTGTCTGTCTGTCTGTCTGTCTGTCTGTCTGTCTGTCTGTCTGTCCGTCTGTCCGTCTGTCTGTTCCACAAATTTGGTAGTTTTGGTAGCTCTCAGTCGGTAGTCGGTAGCTTTGGTAGTTGGTAGTTGCGAGATGGATTGACATTCAAAATTACAAAGCCACCATGAGCATATCGACACCAGGCAAATAATAATTATTTGTTATCTGATCACCGATAGCTCACAGTTAACATTGCAATTCGAAAATTTGGTAGTTGGTAGTTGGACTACCAAGGCTATAATTGACTGCCAAACGTAATTTTTGGGGAAGAGATGTTTACTATTCGACAACTACGCACCGACTGGCGATATTATTCTACATGCTCGACTATTTATAAATCGGAAATTTAGTAGTCGGTAGCTTCGGTAGTTGGTAGTTGTGAGCTGGATTGACATTCAAAATTGCAAAGCCACCATGAGCATATCAACACCAGGCAAATAATAATTATCTGATAACCGATAGTTCACAGTTAACATTGCAATTCGAAAATGTGGTAGTTTTGGTAGGTCAAATAGTTGATAGTTGGTAGTTCCAAACAGAAATTAGAAAAAAGACCTCACCAGGCTTTAGCCGGTCTATTCTTGTTCCTCTGTTTTTACGCTCTTTTAACACTGTATATAATTCAGACAAGTTAAATTAACTTGCCTTAGGGGACTGTCAAAATATATATGCAAAATTCAATGACATATTCCCCAAGGCTAGTTATAATTAACTGGTCTTCGGCTTTCTCGATCTGATCGTAACAGTTTCTATTGTGAAAATTTAGCAGAAAATGCAAGTTGGACGTTTGATGCGAAAATAGTTGAAAACAAAAGAAGTTAAAGACTGTTAACGGAGAGAGATTTTAGCTCAGTTACACTTTAGCTGGTCTTGATAGCAGTGACAATGTGAGAGACGAAATACATACAAAATTACTTGAATTACTATTTGTTTTCCATTCACAAATTGTTGACATTGCCCTCAAGGCCATTTAAATTTAATTGATCTACGCTCTCCGTTAACACTCAATTCGTTAACTTTGCATTGCTATCTAAATCAGCAGTTAAGTTGGTCAGTGAGGACTGCCAACTGACATTCCGTGGACATTTCATATGGACGCTGTAAACATTGCGAAAGTATGATTTCATGAATGGTACATATTGTTTTGAGGATAGGGAATAAAACATGGATCACATAAGTATTCACTAAACTATATGCCTGTCTGTTGGATGATTAATAGAGCGGAGCCAGAAATATTTTCAATTATTTTGTCATTTTCTCAGCCATTTATACAATCTGGCTCTGCTCTGACCAACAACATGAAAACAACAAAAAAAAAAAGAAATTGAATAAAAAACAAAACGAAACACTTACGAGCTCAGATACCAATGGTATTGATTTCCGACGGGGTCGAATATCTGGCATGCTATCAATGTTGCTATAGAATGGATTGTCTCCAGGGTGGCTATATAAAATTTGTGTATTGTTTGTTTTGTAATTTCGTTGTTATTTTTTTTTCGTTAATAATGTGGGTTATGAGAGAATTCCGAATTAATGAAAGCGGAAAGGTTACAGTCATATTTTTAAATAAATTCATCTACAATGGCCACAAACAAAGTTCCATCTTTGAATGGTCGTCTCAACAATTCATCCGACCTGTGTTATCAACGTTCATTCATTCATTCATTACGTACTGGTGACATCACATGCAAGATGAATTGGATTGAAAAGTGTAAAATTGGTTGGTAACCATTGTAGACGCAAATAAGAGCAATTTTTCACATCTACTTACCCATTGCCTCTACCGCTGCCTTCGCCATTACCGGTACCATTCTGCGGAAAAATAAATTTTTATTGAGATTTGAATGTGAAATTACAGAACTTTGGCTATTCATGAGGCATTGTAGGTCGAGATTATCCTGTCTACATCGGTTATTTCAATATTTCCTTTGTTTTCTTTGATTTTATATTTTTATTTCTACAAAAATCCCATATCCGAATACTTTAGAAATATAAAAGGCCTACGATGAAACTCAAGGCAACCATAAGTCTTCGTCTGTTTTGTGAATTCGCATTTTATGGAATTGAAATTGAATTATATGAAAAGTTACGCAATATCATCCGGTTGAAAGCTTTTTTTTGTAAATAAAATTGAAAATTAATGAATTGAGTTTTGTAACATTGTTATTTACATCCTCTTATCTAATGAGACTGTCGTTCTCTACTTTTATGCTAAAATAGTCATTTACATCACAAGGGATCATCATTTTGAAAAATCCAGTTTTCTTGTGCATTGTGTTGATCCGAGGCGAAGCCGAAAATAGATACACGAAAAGTCGAGTTTTGTAATGGCGAAAGAACGATTTTCGACCCGCAAGCATGTAAAGAGTTCTGGAAAGTCGTGCTGTAAAACCACAGCAAATTCAATTCGATGACATGACATATTTAACAACTACAATGTCTGCCCGGTCTAGTTCGGATGACTAGAATAATAAACAGAGAGTGAATTTCACAAATGCAGTTCTCGAATATATTTTCAACTAATTGGAACATTTTGTGTTCATTTGGTAAGGAAGATTGACTATTCAACTTTTGAATGTGTTCCGGAAGTCATTTTCAAGTGAAATGGAATTATGAATATACGAAGTCATTTATCCTCATTTTTTTTGTACATTTTCCGTTACTATATGCGTAGTTCGTCGAGATGTAGTGAAATGTTATTAAATATTTGAAAAATGCAAATTGGATCCCATTCATACGGCAAAATCCTTTATCATCAAATTTTATTTGCAAAACATAAAAAGCCGACTGATGAAATATAATTGCAATTCATGGAACTCCAGTCAATTCTATGAATTTCTATGTGTTTGGAATGCGTGGTAATTATAAGCAAATATGATTGCATCAGAACCAATACAGAAAAAAAAAACAAGTAACAAGCATTGTAATCGAATCCTTGTCCTAGATTTTGTTTTTTAGCCCCGTACGAAGTACTGGGGGCTTATAAGATTAATATGCCGTTTGTAACATGTTGAATTGGAAGCAGACGGTAAGGGCAAAGCATTTGTCTATGTTCATAGATAACGAATCCGCAATAAAAAAAATGTCCGTCTGTCCGTCTGTCCGTGACCCCTCTAGCTTGAGTAAATCACAACCTTTTTTCAAAATTCTTTTTTTCCCCGATTGGTATCGACAAAAGTAAGGTCAAGTTCGAAAATGGACATGGTAGGGTCTCGGCCCTTCCAGAGCTAGGGCCCTATAGGTGTTTTTCAGTCTTTCGACGATATCTACCGAAATACGCACGCAATAGCTGCTTGTGATATATCAAATGAAAGGTACTGACGAGTAGAACAAAGTTGCTGAACATTTTTTTTGGGTAAGATGCAACGTGGGCTTGTTGGGAGGGCTCAAAGGTCGTTACTCGGCCCTAAGTGTTTTTTGCACATACATCGAGTAAATCTCATCCGATTTTGCTAGATTTAGTTTTTTATGGAAGGTAATTGAATACCGAAAAGAACGTGTCGAAAAAAGTTTCAAATTTGGGCCCTTGGACTAAGGCCGCTACTCGGCCCTAAGTGTTTTTTGCACATAAATCGAGTAAATCTCATCCGATTTTGCTAGTTTTTGTTTCATTTGAGAGATAATTGAATGCCGAATAGAATGGTGGCAAAAAAAGTTTTAAATTTGGGCCCTTGGACTAAGGCCGCTACTCGGCCCTAAGTATTTTTTGCACATAAATCGAGTAAATCTCATCCGATTTTGCTAGTTTTTGTTTCATTTGAGAGATAATTGAATGCCGAATAGAATGGTGGCAAAAAAAAGTTTTAAATTTGGGCCCTTGGTCTAAGGCCGTTACTCGGCCCTAAGTGTTTTTTGCACATAAATTGAGTAAATCTCATTCGATTTTGCTAGTTTTTGTTTTATTTGAGAGATAATTGAATGCCGAATAGAATGGTGGCAAAAAAAGTTTTAAATTTGGGCCCTTGGACTAAGGCCGCTACTCGGCCCTAAGTGTTTTTTGCACATAACTCGAGCAAATCTCATTCGATTTTGCTAGTTTTTGTTTCATTTGAGAGATAATTGAATGTCGAATAGAATGATGACGAAAAAAGTTTTAAATTTGGGCCCTTGGACTAAGGCCGCTACTCGGCCCTAAGTGCTCTTTGCACATAAATCGAGTAAATCTCAACCGATTTTGCTAATTTTTGTTTTATTTGAGAGGTAATTGAATACCCAATAGAAAGTTGGCAAAAAATTTTGGGTTTCTAAAATAATATCGTAAATTGTTGGTTTTATTTGAGAGGTACTTCGTACGGGCTTTCGTAATTGCGCTAAGCGCAATTTTAAAAATGAACACTTTCAGTAAATTTGACCATGCCCAACTTGACTTGCATTTTGGTAACAGACGCATTAGAGGGTTGTAGACGTATTAGGGGTCCGGGCGTATTACGGCTACGTTCGTATTATGGTTACGGACGAAATAGGATTACAGGTCGTACGGGGCTAAGTCGCAGCAAACGCTCCGCCTGTTCTGATGCCTTGTTTTATTTTTTATTAAAAACTCATTTAATGAGTGTTGCTGCTATGATTTTATGTTTTTCCAACATTTTACTGCGATGCTTGTAATGCATTTGCGCGCATCTGTCTTCCACATTGCTTTTGATAAAATTTTAATTTTTTTAAACAATTTTATAGGTTTTACTTTACGTTCAATAAACGAATGCTTATTGATTGTATTCTACTGTTGCATTTATTACCCTACTTTCACAAGCCACCACTACATTCAATTTTAATCATTTTGTTTTCTTCTAGTCATCGGTTAATGATGCAAATGTAATGTGCAACCGATATTTACTGCCGCACAAAATTATATTGTTCCATACGTCGTGGTTGGTGAAGTGGAACAGAGAAAATTGATAAGGGATTGGATTGGATGAACGAAAATTTAACATTGATGTTTCGAGGATAACTCTATGCAGTAATTGGTGCAACGTATGTATGAGTTCTATCTGGAGAACTGAAGCAAAACTAGCTAATGTTTGGGTGGCCCAGCATTTCTTTAAAAAAACACAAATTCACGGAGTGTACTCTTAAATCAGCTACATTCACAACAAGAGTGATGCCTGAATGTTGCATTAAAATTACGAGGCTTTGGAAATCGTGTTTGAAAAATCACTGAATATTATTCAGTGAAATTCAAACAAAAATCCTTCGAAAACCTCAAAAAAAAATTGTTGAAAATCGAAATCATGTCATGCGATTCCGAAGATTCGTAGCTTGTGAAAGTAATGGTTGCACAGAATGATGTTACGAAGAAAAACAAATCTTCTCTTCTATCAGGCATGAGCGCCGACGGAGAAACCTCGGCGGCGGCTAGCCGAAAAAAATTTCTCGGCGGCGGCGAAAAAATCGGCTTGAGCCGGCTTAAAACGGCTCGGCTGGAGGTTCCTTTTAACTTTTTTTTAAATAAAAACGTTTAGATAAATTCATGGAAAATGAACTGTAAGCATGAAAATGAAATTGTACGGAAAGCGAAAATGTAGGTAGATTAGGTTGTTCAAAGTGCAAGTGGAACTGGTCTTGTTACAAGCAAGTCTCTAAGTCTAAGGTTCACTAACACGTCAAGTTTTATTGCCTCAAAACTTGAACTAAATGGAAAATCATGCTCCGGTACACTCATTTAACTCATTAAGAAAATGGTTTTCGAGAAGAAATCGAAAGCTCACGAAAATCAAGTAAAAATTGAAAAGAAAAAAAATCGAGAAAATTCGCAAAGATCGATAAAGTTTTCTCAAATTTGTGAATTAACTGATTGTGCGCCTTCGGCTCGTTCCGCAAAGGTCATACTTGCCAAAACAACAAACTTAGAAGCGAGGACGTAATATACCATTCTGGAAAATTCATGAAAATTCAAGAAAATTTTAAAAATTTTCTTAATTTTGAAAAAAAAAATTCAAAATGTACTTGAGCTGCTTAGGATCAACAGGAATCTCGGTTTTCAAAATTATTTCACCCATTCACCTTTCGAAATCTTTATTTCATTTTCCAGCCGTTTCAAGCCGGCTTGAGCCGTGTTTTTGGCACCGGCTCGGCTGCGGCGCGGCTTGCTCAAAAATGGCCGGCGGCGGCTTGATCGGCGGCTTATTTTCGGCGGCGCTCATGCCTGTCTTCTATCAAACAATTATATTCTTCGTAGGACAGTAGGACGCGTACGACAAATAGTAGTACAGTAATAGATAACAGCTGTCCTGTCCATTGTGACCCCCCCAAGTTTACCTAGTTTTTAATTCTATCTCATCAATAAATCGATTATTTATGGGATCATTCTAATCCCGTACAAAATGTGAGGAACGTACCTTATCTTTGTCTTTCTGTGTACACTCTTCTTCCTTTATCTTTTCCTGATTATTTTTCTCCTCGATCTTTTTCTCCTTCAACGTTTTCAGCAGCTTCCATTTACTGCTACCGAGGACACCATTTTGACTATCCTGACTCGATTCATGGCTCAGCATCTTTTCACCTGGCATTTTACGCACTGATTTTATTATTTCCGTACCCATCTCCCCAACATCCGATTCACCCATATCGCCGGACAACTCTCTCTCATCCGTTGATGTTCTTCGTTCATCGTTCGAATCGACGGCAAGTTGACCGCTTTCGTGCATCACTTCATCATTTGGGGAGACAGCTACGTCGTTTTTTGACTCGGTTAGTTCAGTTTTTTGGCGCTGCTTAAAGTCATCGTAGTCTTCCATCTTTCGGAAAGCTTCCGTATGATCCAAATCATCGTCGGTAAGATGACATGGACTATCCGGACCAGACGTTGCTTCCGATGAGTCTCTGGATATTGGACGTGGTCTGTTCGGGTCTTTGTCATCTTCTTCCGACGAATATGGTGTTGACGAATATTCATCGGGTTCATCTGAGTCGTAGGAGTCACCGTAGTTAGGACTTTTTCGTCTCCTTTTCCGCATTTTTATAGGTTTCTGTTGTTTGCCGTAGCGCTGGTTCTTAATTTCTTTTTCTAGCTGATCGATTTCACCCAAGAAATTCTCCTCATCATCGTCATACGTTTTATTCTGCCAGGATATGTCGCTGGCATGGGAAAACTTTTCGTAGACATTCGACTTTTTCCCTTGTCCCTTTTCTGCCTCACTTCGCCTTCGTACGTTGTTCACTTTAATCTCTGGCTGCAATTTAACCACATTTTTCAGTTCGCTTAATACGAAAGACATTTTCTCTTTAACATCCTCGTCCGGCTGATAGGATTTACGTTCATTTAGCATAGTATATTCGTCATCTTCGTCTATCGCCAGTTGATCGATTTTATTTAGTAATTGTTCACTTTCGTGCACTCCATCATCATAGTAGGTAGACGACTCCATATGACTGCGCCGTTCCAGCTCCTCCAATTTCCGTAATTCATAGACAAAATACTCGTCATCTGTGTCGATGCTATCTTCGGTTGATTGCCGTCGCGACGATGACATTGTGCGATACGAATGTTGGCTACGGTTGTCTTCATCATCGCGAGACGATGGAATATCCAAGCTCTGTTGACTCTTTTGCGAAAATTTAAAACTTCTTGCGTTGCTAGATGGAACGGTCACGGGTTCGGATGGGATGGTATCAAAGATATTCGTTTTGATACTTTGCGTTGCAGGCTGTAGATCGAATCCGGAAGATGTTGGTACATTGCCAAAGTTCTCGACTGGGATGTTCTCATCTTCGACAAAAATGGAGTGGGTTTTTTGAAGTTGTCCTATGTGAGATATTGACTTTTGATGTTCGGGAGGCCTGATTGGTGTTGTCATTGTCGTAGGCGGAACGACCACTGCAACTGGAATCTGTTGTTCACTACCCTCTCCACCATCGTCACTATGCTTTTGTCCGTTAATATCGTCCGAACTAACATTTTTCTGGCGATACTTCGCAATTTTACGACTTACTGCAAATTCCATGCTAGTGCTGGAGAAGATGAATTTATTGTTCGGATCTCCACTGGTTGTGTTACTAGACGATGGATCCGGTGATGGAGTTACAACAGTAATGGAGGCAGTCGCTACTTTCGGCTCATTAACATTGTCCTCTCCGCTGTTCTCTCCGCCACTGTGGGGTTTCACTGCATCGCCAACTGTTGCAAACATCGGATTTATGAAAATTTCACCTCCACTATCATCACTATCTGAGACGGGTGGTGGCTGCACTTTTTTGGCTTGTGATTCTCGAGGAGCCTGGTCGGGAGCTGATTTTTGTTCGTTAATTTTAGGAACGTTACTCATGGTAGGAAACAGCATAGCTTGCTGATCGTGCTGCAAATCACCGAAGCCTCCATACTCATCCAGTAGCGATTGTTTCTCATATTCGCTAGTACTGGTCGTATCGTCGTTGTCCGAGAAAAATCCATGAACATCGCCTTCCGGATCCGATAGGCTGGTCGAATGTGGATGTTTAGAGTAAGCTCCCACATGTTTATGATGACTGAATGGATTGGTAAATGAATGATGCGTGAAACTGTGACGACGATTTATTGATTTTGCTTTTTGCATTATGTTGGACATGGTGGAAACTAACGAACGCTTTTTCTTTTTCGTCGATGCGTTTGTCGACACGCCCGAACTGGAAGACGAATCTTTTCGTAATTTTTGTTGTGCTGAAGTAGCTGATTGGTGCCTGGTGGCATTCGGTTGAGGTAAGTCATCGTCGATTTCAACACCGGCTGGCAGAGAATGGGATCGATGTTTCTTGCTCAATTTCTTTAATTTTAAATCCGGAAGCCAATGTGAAAATTTGTTCACCAATTTGCTGTTATTGTGGGTCGACGTTAATGACGCCGATTGTTGATGATGATTGGATTGTTGAGGTTGCATTTTTTCCTTCAAATCGGAACTGATGGTGACATAACCGGACTGGTTCAGAATGTAGGAATGTTGTTGATTTTGATGGGCAGGTAATGCGGGCGCTTGTTGACTATCTAAAGATCCATAGCGCATATTTGTGGCACCATTTCTTGGATATGAACGTGAATCTTGGCTTCTGCCCTGTATTGTTTGCAGCGTTTGCATGTAATGTTTAATATTTTGTTGGTGCCTATCTAAATTGGTAAAATTTTTGGGATCCTGAGACATGGCTTGTGACAGATTATACTGCTGTTGATGCTGCTGCTGCTGCTGCTGCTGTTGATGTCTTCTGATATCATCTATTCGACCAGTATAGTCTAAATTCATGCTGCTATTATAGTCGGTGATCTTACTAGACGACGGATAGAAAACTAACCGATCAGTAAGTTGCTTGTGCTTTTGCTGGTGCGAATGAGTTCGTTTGTATTCATCATCCACTTCGATCGGAGGTTCATCGTAGTACGATTGACCGCGCGACAAACTACGTCGACTAGGTGATGGAGATGGAGACGGACCGAGTTGCTGACTTTTGTGACCATCCGCATAGTATTTCAGGTCCTTGTTTTGATCTTGAACGAGATCGGGAAAATTGCCTTGCGAACCGTAATGACTTGCTGTCGACGAGGACAGTTGATATGACGATCCGTGTTTACGGGATCGTTGATGTTCGGCTTCATCGAAAATCGATTTGTTCTCATAAACGGAACAGATCGGAACATTTTTCGATAGCTCACGAATGTAGTTCAAGTTCTCCTCGGAAAACATGAAGTCATTTTCATTGAAATTTGATCCCATATGCTTCGGAAGCTCGGTACAACTGCCACTAGAGTAGTGCAGCTGTTGCCGTTGCAATTGCTTGTTTCCTGGAGAATTCGGTGATTTTTCTAAACTTGAGAATCCACTCATGGACGACAGTCCAGAGTCGCTTTTCGTTTTCTTTGGCGATGACTCGATGTGAGTGCGCAGCATTTGCTGTTGATTATGTTCTATATCTAATCGTTGTTGATGCAATTCCTCATTCAATGACATTATATCGGCATGAAATGGATTCATTGCCGACATGGGTAGGTTAACAATCTGCTGTTTCTGTAGATTTTGAGCGTTTGACATCGGATCTTCACCGTTGGGAGCAGGCGGCGGAGGACTGTGCGAACCGTTACTAATTCTATCATCATCGACTATGGCAAAATCTTCAGTGGTTGCAGTCGATCCACCAGGACCACGATTGTTAGGATTTTGCAAATGTAATAGGAACAGCATTGAATTGTGACGTTCTAAGGACTTCTTCAACGACTTGATATACTCATCGTTGCTGTAAATACTTGAGTTACTCGAGTAATGGGTGGCTGAGCCGAAATTTCCTCCTAAAAAAGCATTCCGTTCGTCGTTATTGATAAGATTGAATTGCGCTAATTTTTCGTCCAGTATGACCTTTTCACTGATGATAGCCTTTTCGTCGAAATTGTCAAGCAAATTATTCCGAGACATGTTGTCCAACTGCGGAATGATGGACGATTTCTGCTGTTGTATTGCATAATATTCGTCCATTTGATTAATATTCCTAAGAGACTTTCGAATGATTTCGTGTTCCTTGCTTTCAAGTATCTTCAGTTGAGCGTTCAGTTGACTGTTATTCTGCAGCAAATTGCGACTATAATCGTCGGTTGTTTGTTGAGCCAGATTACGATTGCTAGAACTTCGGCTATTATTTCCATCGAATATAGCAGAGGTGTAAACATTGTCAACGTTGCTCTTCATTTCATATCTTTGCTTTAAACTATCTAATTCAGAAAAATTTTCATTTTTAATATTTAAGTCGATGTCAGTTGTTGGCTTCGCATCAACTACTGCTCCCATCGTTTGATAATCATTTCCCAATAATTTCTTAATAATTTCGATGTTCTTCTGCAGCTTTTCAGTCAGTTGTTTGTAACGCTGATCACTGTCATCAAAACTATCTGATCTGGATATTGGATTCAGCAGCAACAGGATGAGATTTTTGTTAATTTTTTTAATCTTTTCAAAGAATCCATATTCCCGTTCGATTATTGCTCGAAGGTCATCGAACTGTTGCTGACTGAACTGTGTAAGCTCCTCCACCTTATTTATTTCGCTCATTATATGGGCTATCAATTCATTTTTGCTCATTAGCTTCGGAGGGCTACTGCTTTCGTTTCCCGATTGAGGGGCCGATGTCGACGTAGCTACACCATCGATGATTTGATCACCGGCAATGGCTGTTTTCAAATTATTCAACAGTTCCATTTCATTTTTGTGGTGCTTCTTTTTCTTCGACCGTTTGGTATGACTTTCCAGCCGAGGCTTATGTTTCGACTGGTTTAACTGGCCGCTTTGACTAGAAATACCTTGAGCTATTGATACATTTGAGCTATGCTCAAGTCTTTTATTTGCTTCGCCAAAATGTAGAAATTCGTCAACTTCCGAAGCTGAACTCTGATGATCCGGTTCTAGCTCCTCGTTGTCTTCGTAGATCATTCCCAGTGAAGAAACTGGTCTCGATGGTACAACATGCTCACCAGATTCTTTGTGTGGCAGAATTATTTCCACATTCGATGCCGATACATTATTGAATCCATCGTCACGATATGCTTGATTCAAACTACGATAAAATTCTTCGTTCATTTCTTCGTCGTTTCCTTCTATCATCGCCATTTCATTTCCTCCTCCTCCTCCTCCTCCTCCTCCTCCACCGCTATCGGTGGTCTGCCGAAAAAAATCATCATTTCCGGCACCTGGCACGTCCCTAGTTTGGAACATATTACTAAAGATGTCCCTGTTTAGCTCGCCACTCCGAAAAAAATCCGTATCAGAACGCATCCGGTTGTCTATTTGCGCTTTAAAAATTCCATCTGCAGTCGGTTGATCGATATTACCACTCATTCGTTGGTACATGTCATTTTGATACATTTTCAGTAACCGTTCGCGCTGCATGAGATCAATTCCTTCTTCAAGTCCATCTTTAATGGCCCCATTACCCAATAGTTCTCTTATCATTACAGCATTGCCTTTTTGATCTCTTTCCATGTACTGAATCAACTCTTCGAATTCCTTACCAGCTGCAGCCGCTCGCATTCTGCGAAAATCCATAAGATTTCCCTCGTTGACACTAGCAGCAATTTCGTCATACCCATCGTTTCTGTTGAATTCGTTATTTATGACGACGATAGCAGGAGATTTTGAGCGATTAGATTGCTGCTGCTGTTCCATCATCTTAGAATAGCTTCCCATCAACAATAAGTTTGTGTCGAGAGCGTCATTCTTCAGTTCTTCGAGCATATCGTTAAATTCAAGAGCCGATGGTGGTGCAACACCCAAAGGCTGCATTTGTTGCATCTGTTGCATTTGCTGAATGTCCTCTTCGTCATAGTCAAAATTTTGTTGCATCAAAGCTTCAACGTGTGCAGGATCGTCATCTGGATGAACAACAACAATTTGGCTGCCATTGTTGCTGAGCAGATCCGATGCTCCTCTGCCACGTCCATATAATTCCATTATGTTGCCGACGACCGACTGTTGTTCAACCGTTATATTCTCCAACTTCTCCAAGCGACTCCACATTTTGCCGTACTCGTTGGACAATAAATCCAATGCGCGCCAAGCAAATTTCAATTCGGTTTCCAGTATATTGATTCGTGTGGCAATCTTGTCCATGTAGTCCGAAATAATATAATCGGAATGTTGTTGAGCATTGTACATCATGCAGAGCTGTTGTTCGCTGTTAACACTAGTCAAACCAGCTCCTTGTTCGTGCTTCACTGACCCACCGTCCGGATGAATTTTATTTAAACCACTGGCCGTGGCACTGGTTATAACACTCCCATCACTGCTACAATTGCTATCCACCATAATATCGTGCTGACGCGAATGGATCGAATTATTGTCTGAGGATGCATACCGTTCAGATGAAATCATTTGTTGATGATGACTGTATGGAGGTGGAGGATTGTGTTGCAGTTGTTGTTGTTGTTGTTGTTGTTGCAGATGTTGAGGATTCGTTGTTCCCGATATGGATGATTGTATTGATGATGACGATGATGTTTTTGTTCCCATAAGATTTTGTATATGATGATAGTTTGGCGGTTCTTGTGAATGTTGATTACGATTGGCCATTAGTGGACTGCGTTGGTTGGACGACGAGCCGGCCACTACTTGACTGTGCGTTCGGATTTTCGGTGAATGAGTCTTTGCATTGTCGGAGGATTGTTTATTATTGTTAGCCATCTGGCCCATATAGTTTGCTGAGGCCATTGTTGATTTAGTTTTTATTTTTATTTTTTACTTTGATATGTTTATGTTTATTGATTAGTTTTGTTTATTTTTGCGACGACAATTTGATTCTAATCTATTTTATGCAATAGAATTACACTTAGTTATAGGTCGTTTATGAATTTTATTTTAAATTTTAATTCTTTTTTTGAATAAATCTTAGGAATTTTTGTTTTTATTGGTAATTAGTATTATAACACACCCACACTTAATGTATATAAGTATTAGTTTATATACGTTCTACGTTTTAATATAGAAATTTTAAATTTTTACTTTTTGTTTCTTTAATAATTTAAAAATTTTTTAGTGTTATTTCACTCTACTTGGTTTGCGTAAAATAATCTTCTTCTTTTTTTTTTGCTTTGAACACCACACTTATTGTGAGATTGTTAGATAAAATTGGAATTATTTGCTATAAATATATCCTCTCACGGATCTGGTCTTGGTTCTTAAGTTTTGTTTTCTGTCCACTTAATATATTCTCAGAATTTTAATGGTTCCTTTTGAACAAAATTCGTTGTACTCATTGCATTACAAGTTAAAGGCTAAAAATTGAACGAAAAAAAAAAATGAAAATTCAGAAAAAAAAACTTTTTTCTTTCAAATAAAATCCATTTTGTACATTATGATCGAACAAAAACTTTTTAATGACTTGTCTCGGTGTTAGGTTTATATTGACATCATACACAAATTGTAGTGTTATGAATGTCAACGTTTTATAATGTAATCCATACATTTAGTATCTATATATATCCGTATCATTACAGTATATCGAGGGGGCAAACTACTCAAAAGAGTTGAATGCGAGAAAAAAGAGAGTTGCACGGTTTAAATAGTCATTTATCTCGCTTCGCTCCCTTCACAAATTCCTCTCTTTATCGATCAATTTATTAGTTTCTGCCTGTTGACTCCAGTTACTTTTTGTCACTAGGTGACAGAGTAACAAAAAGTGAAGCCTCCAGTGAAAAAAGACCCTTCGTATGTCACCCAAATCAAAAAGTTCAGTTGCACAAAAGAGAGTTGCATCGGAGTTGCGCGCTGACAAAAGAGATGAAAATGGATTGGTGTGCCCCTCGCAGTATGCTTCACGTATGCAGCGAACGGTGAACGAACATTTTATGTACGAGAGGATGTTTTCGTTCTTCGTGATCGCTTGGATAAAGGTAAAAAAAGAGCACAGTGACTGAAGGTATGAATATTTTAAACTTTGAAAGAACAGGGAAGTTTTCATACACAATGTAGAGGCAATAATTTAGAACTTCCGAGAAAAGTTACAATTTTCGAATATAAATTTCAGGAATTATTTTCCAGCAGACAATTTTTACATCGGTTAATTGTTGCACACTGAAACGAGCATAAAATATTGAATGCAGACCACTAAAATGGCCGGTCTTATAAAATATAAACTGAAATATCGTTCATCGTTCGTTGTTAGACAGATAGATCAGAGTTTTGGGAGGCTTCTTCAATTGTTCCCTACTCCTTGACCGTATTACTTCTATCAGGGAAATTTCCATGTTTTCGATAAGAAGTCGTTAAGACACTTGGGACATTTGCCATCTAATGATGATGGTAGAACCTCCGCAGTTTCTTGGAGTTCATTATACCAAAAGGTGCGAAACGTGAGATTGGTGTAGAGGTGACAATCCCTAAAGATATATATATGTACATCAGTCTCAGGTCTCAGGTACCAGACCACAAGAACAGGTAGGTGGAGATGATTCTTATTGTTAGTTTCCGAACAAATTTGCGGAAAAGACCTGCTGCATACATTTGGGATTGCATTATCTACTATCTACTAGCCTAAATCCTTTCAATTTTGACAGATAATTAATCTGAAACACATTAACCTAAGAATTAGGGTACAGGCTCAGGCATTTCTCTACGAAATTACCTGACCTGAACGTCGAGTCACCCGCAGCCCCACGAAACTGAAACCGACCGAAATCCAATTTTTGAGACCAGATAAGCCCAGAGATAAAAGTAAATGTTGGGTGGATTGGGTTAAGCTCAGTCCTGGTTTAGTTTGAGAAGCCTGCTCATCTCTATCTTTTACTGCTTTTGATCTTTTCCTGGATACACTGGTGAATAAGACCCTTAAGATCATCTGAGTTAGATGAAAAGGAAAAGAAGTCGGAATTGAGCCACGAAAATGTCACAGTTAAATCGGTAACATGTTTGTTCGCTTGACTGTTCATTCAGTCTTTTCCCATCCAACCGATGTACGTTATACGCTATTTTCATATTAATTTCAAGTGTCTCCGAAATGTGTGTACACGCACATCGAATAACATGAATCAATAATAATTGAACAGCAAACGAAATATAAAAAGAATCGAAGAAGAAAGAAAGATATCCGAGGAAATATCAAAATATCATGATTTTGCTAAATTTGATATGAAAGAACCGAGTTAGTGTCAAATGATATATTTATCCACCGATTTATATACGTACGTATAGGTGTATATGGAGGAAAAGTACACACATTCCATTCTCTTTGTCGACCTAAGTTTGTAAACAAAATCACGCGCCCTACATACACATTACACACGCTACGAATATTATACACGTATAAATGGAAATTATTGATTTCTGGAACCAAAAAATCCGAAATAATAAGCTGGTTTCAACAATTGAATATTATGGGGAAAATGTTTTAGTTGATTACATTTCAATGTAATGTCCTTTTCGGAAAAGAAAAATCGAACGAGTTCGCTCGCTGTAATAACAGTTCCCCGGTGATGATGGGTGTAATGCTGACGGAATTATTGACGTCCACGAAAAACAATAGGCGTCACACTCCTTCTCGGAATTGTTCATAATACTTTTCGTAAACAAGCCATTTACGCAAAAACATTTACGAAAACCAAGAAATCTCTCATTAAGATAATTTGCGTGCGGTTGTTTAAGTTAAATATTCATCCACATTAAGTTCATTATCATCCAAGATAGCAGTCCGTTTCAGCGACTTTCCATGCCACCCTTTTTTTCTGCAGACTGTCAGAAAACTCCTTTATTTTTCTTTACACGAAGAATCTGTTAATGTTAGGATATTTTATCGAAATTGTCTATCGGAATGTTGTTGTTTGTGATGAAACCATTTGATTTCGACTGGGCTTTTAATAATTTTAGCAGCAAAACTGTTGCAGTTAAGTTCAGATTTAACATCCATCTTGTAGTCTACATTAACAGATTAGTACTTCAGAAGATTTTGTCTTCCGACCAAACAGGAATCTATCCACTACCTAATTCTATTCAAATCTAATGACCTTCGGAGAACAAACCCTCCTGCACGAAATAGCACCCACTCGTTTTATGCTACAAAGGGACAATTTTTATGGGTTCATCTACGCTGTAATAAATTCTAATTTACTGGCGGCAAGTGATTCTAATGCAATCTAACGAATGAAACAATTTTGTGAACAGACACTGCCCCAGGTTTCATTGTACCATTTTCTTCAATTCGTTATTTCATTTTCCATCTTTCATACAAACATAAATGCTTTAAGGTTAACAAACCTCTAAATTGTTGTGTGAATTTGCGTTAGTCTCCGTTTGACCTTTCTTTAAAGTGACAAACACAGTTTGACTTTTGATTGTGAGAAATTAGAATTCAAAAAATTTAATGCGACAACGAGAACGGGAGGGAGGGTTGGGTTGGAAATATCGTTTTTGAAGACGATACTTTGAGAACATTGTCTGCCAACTAGTTCTTGTACACAGAAAATATGTAGAGCTTCACTGGCAAAGCCTTCACCTATGTCTACAATCGACACAGAATGCTTGGAATGTTGGTAGAGACTTCTTATCGAAACGATTGTTTAAGATAGCATGTCCTACACTACACAAAAACTCTCAATCAAGGTACAGAAATAAATGCACCGCAAAGACAATCCACGCTACGAGAATACAAATAGGAATCCACGTACAAACATTTTAAGTTTGTCTTTATCAAGCTCACAATAAATGAATTTGCACCATTAATCTATGCCAATAAAAACTTTGTAAGAGACTCCACGTCGAATCATCCTAATTGTTGATTCAGTTAGCAAACAATTATGTGAATACGTACAGCATATAACTCGGCACACACAGGCTACACCACATAAACGTGGCTGCTGGCTACTTTATTTATCTAGAATCGATATAATAAATAACGATATCAAGACAAGAGAGAGGAAAAAATTTTACAACGTGACATCAACATCGTGATTTCTTAACTGTACTAGCAAACAGTTTGGGTATTAGTGGGTATTATGTAAGGTTCTTGCAGCTTTTTCTTTATCGAAAAAGCAGACATATCATGCGTACAATTACATCGTAAATTAAGAGACACAGCTCTATGTAGGTCGGTTTTTTTTATCGATTTCATCCAATATATTGATGGATGTACACCCGTAAAATGCCTTGGTGAATGAAAATGTGATTTTAAGAAGACTCACATTTCGCATTCTATCAAGATGTCGAAAGGCAATCAATTGTAATTTCCACGGAAATGTTTGATTAAATGTCCTTGTGCGTGCTAAGTTAAAGCTTATTTTTTGCGCGGAAAATTTGATTTATTTAAAGGATGTAAGCGACGACCCGGTCTATGATGATGTTTTCGTATTTACATTCGCATAGAACGGATATTAATTCGGACAAATCAATTGCCAAATGCTTTATGTGCGAAAAATGACATCACAAGAAAATCTGTCGACGATGTTCATGACGTGAAAATTGTCTTTATCCTGTTTCTATTGACTGAATGATGGAACTAGTTTAAACATCACAAATAACTTGAATTGACACGCAGCTCCATTACATAAGTGAAAATAATTTCTATTCCGATATGTGCTGTAGCACTGGCAGATGGTTGAAATTTTGTTGAGAGAAAGGTTGGAAAATGTCGGTACACCGGCGATTATGAATATAGGACGGCCAAGGATTTTCCAACACAGCATACATACGCTGGCTGTATATAAGACATAAAATGAACGAGAAGATGAGTTTCCTTATCGCACATCTCCAGCAGCAAAGTTCTGAAAAATTCTGCATTTAAATTCTTGAAACATAAGTGCTGCTCATACATTGCACAGCGCTTCTACTTGTCGTAATCATATTGTAAGCTGTGTGCAATTCTCACAAATCTACTTCCTTTAATGAATTTCACCGCTCTTAAATAAATAATGAGCCAAAGCTGGCAACTTTAAATCCATTTAGAACCTGGTTAATAGCAATTGGTATAGCCGACGAAGTTGCAATGGTTTTTATCATGCAGTAAAAACGTTGTATTAGGTTTGTAAAAGCGTTTTATGTTGGTGTGTGGATTCTCCCGAAACCGATGGAGTACGGTTACAAAATAAAAGTTTGTCAAGATGGATCCCAGAGGAGAGGAAAAAAAACAAGAAATCAGATAAGGGTACTATACCAAACATATGGACACATTTGTGAAGACGGTGGATTTATTATTCCTCTCAGCTCGTCCCTGATATAATGAATTATCGGTTTGAGTAAATACCAAAGTTTAAAATTGGGTGAAGTGTATGCAAAAAGTTAGAAATCTTCGCCATTTGTGGAACAATAAAAAAAATCCGTCACAATTTCCTGCTTTATTGTCTTCTTTAGTCTTCTTCTTCGATCTTTGCAATCTTCGTAAATCCTTGCAATAAATTTGAGTTGATTCAAAGCTCAAAAGAAATTGAAACGAGCAACAGTGTATGCGAATGTTTCATAACAATTTTCAATTGAGGCATGTAATGAAAATGGAGTGAGAGAACAACGAACACAAAAAAACCTTTCGATAATTTTACTGAAAATAAATTACGACAAACGAGACCATCTGCGTACTGATCTACCTCTAGCAAACTAAATCAGCCCTTCATTAAACAGACAATGGGAATATTACGGGATTCTGTTAATTACGGAATACATAAACCTCTGTTTAATTAATGATAAATGTGCCATAAATTCAGTTCAGTTTAAAGCCGAAAATCTTTCTACGGGAGAGAAAATATTTCTCCCTATCCTTTTAGCATCCCATCCTTTTATCCGAATATCGAATAAAAGTTTTTTTTTTTTATTTTATTCAGGCCTTACATTTTAGCTAGGGTGTGTTTTCTCTCGATAAACCACTAACACACGAGAAGTCAAGATATTGGAATAGTAAACATTCGTCAGCTCAATTAAGCTCCTATATTCGATCATAGTAAACAAAATGAACAAAAGGACAAAACTGAAGAAAATGCTAAATCAGCACAAAAAATAAACTCTTTTGGTATCAACACAATATTTTAGTGAAACTTTTTTTTTCTTCTTCATCATCTTCCTTTTTTTTGCATTCTCTACTTCAACTATCGGTTTCTTTACATTTTTTTTTGTTTGCTTCTTCCTTTTTACCACACTTAACACTTGTACATGTAGATGGATAGTTGATGCGAGTATCGTTTCAAGTTAGAACACAAAATAAAGTAATTTCGAAAAAAACATTATTTGACATGATTGTCCGTTGATAAAAGTTTATAGAATGATTTTAAACGTATATATAAGTATATGTATATATAACGTTAGCACACAGAATTCATACCGTTTTGAATTTCATTCCGAGAGAGAGTGATATGTGTATATACGAAAAAAAGAACAAGAATAGGAAAAAGTTTATCAATATTTCACACACGCAGTTCAGCATTCATTTATGCAAAATGTAATTTTCAAATATTTTGTTTCGTAAATGGAGTCCATAGAGCTTTTACGAGAAAAAAAAACTTTTTTTTTCTTCCTTTTCAATGTTCTCACAGCTTGATTCGATTTTTTTTATAGTTTTCTTCTTTTAACTTATTTATAAATTCGCCATTTTTGTTAATTCCTGATAGGATGTTGCCGGAGAAGAATTCAATTATTCTTTTTACCCACAATTATATATTTACACAGTCTATTTACATATCATTGATAGAGAAGTCAAAGAACTTTGTATACACATAGTAGTAAAACAGTGAAAAAGAAAAACTTTTTTTTTTGTTATATGTCAGCAAACGTTGCCACTGAGGAAAATGTGTGTAAAAATGTGAAAGAAAAAACTATTTTTCTCAAAAGGTTTTGTGGAGGAAAAAAAAACACGCAAGGATTATATTCCTGGAAAACACTTTTCATTTAACAACACCACACAATCGAATGAGAAAATGCCATTGAAATTTTTTCCGTTTTGAGAGATGGCTTTTCTCAGTTGAACTTTATATATATTGAACGAAAAACCAATTGAAGCTTTTCTCGGGAAGCTTTCGACTAACATTTTTGTCCCACGAGATATATTTTGGTAAGAAAATTCTCACACTAAACGACCATTTTTCTGGGGTTAGGATTTTTATCAAAAAAAATAATTTTCAGTCACTTCAGATCATGGTCGGTTCTTTTCCGTTCAAAATATTTTCGAAACTGATTCACACAATCGGCTAGTCCATTTAGACGGTACGATTTGCGGTTTATAATTCCGTTAAATGTCTGTTGTACGCGGTATTACACTTGTTTTCCTAGACTGTCTGGAGGTACGGCTCTCCAATTATTATTTTTTTTCTCGCCAAAAAAAGACTTTCTACTTGTGTACAACGATATGTACCATAGTGTCCTATAAACGATACTATGTGTACACAATGTATTCATTTATATGGGAAATACGTTCGGCTATAACCATTACACATCTATTTATAAGCACACATTGAACCGAATATACATATTCCCGCGCCTTCGCATTTTCATATTGCCCCACTGAACAAATACCGATTAAACACACATTTAACACAGTCACGCGCATATGGAAAGCTTCGTTCAAATTTTCTTGTGCTTTTTCTACCCAATGTCAGTTGTTCAGTCAAATTGTGTGTAATATTCAACATACTGCTTTCATGGTGTGCAAATTTTACTCACACCGTTGCAATGATGAAGAAAACTGTTTGCAGTGTCGTAATTCGGATTATCGTTTCCATATGAATGAAAAAAAAAATGTATGGACGAGGTGGCGTAGCGATTTTGACAATTGGAAATTAAATTTTCTGAGAAATTTGCTAATTAGCAGAAAGATTTAACTGTACCACCCATGGCTTTGTGTCTTTCAGTGCCACTGAAATCATTAAAAAAAATAATTTGAAAAATCAAAAATTTACCGACAAGAATTGTGTCCTAAGTACGACACCAATTCAATGGCTTCATATTCGGTTCCTACATTGTTATACACACACACAGAGTGTGTATGTAGTACACACGGAAAATAAACACAAGAATATCTGACGTTTGCGCATCACATACAAAATATTGATCAATTGTACGAGCAACACACAAAAATGTAGAAATATTTTCCTTTACGCGATGTATATTGGGGCGAAGTTGCGAGGACTTTTTGAACTACTATGAAAGCTTTAACGAAAAAACGAGGAGAGTGAGAGAAATTCACAAAATTGTGGACGAAAGGAAGAGAGGATTTTGCTCGCAGTTATAACACTTTAACGTTTAAATTGTTCTAAAATTCTACAGGAAACCCGCTACGTTTAGGCAATTTTGATTTTAGTGATGACGGCGAGAATGAATGGGACGAAGCGGTTCAGCAATGGTGTGCACTGGATGAAGAAGGAGATGCGGAGTCGTTCTACATTGGAGAGTACGATCGAGACTACTATTATGATTCGTTCAACGAGACAGACGATGAGGACGCTTCGGATCAGCACATTACATCCCGCATGGATTAGCGTTTGGTCGAAAACATACTCGTTTGCTGGGAAGCCGTCGGAAATGAAGTGCAATTTGTGCGGTATAATGGTGATGCAAAGGACGTGGCACAGATCGTTGTAGTGCCATACGAAAAAAATGGTACGCAACGACATCAACGGTTGACTTTACCACAAAAATGAATATCGTGAGATATGCAACCAACTATAAGGCCAATCGTGGCATAAACAGACCCAAATTTATTGGACAAACAGAAGGATGCCGTTGCGTACGAGATTGCAAGGTTGCCGCACATCAAATGATCTGTTCTAGTGTCTACCAGACATTTATATATTGTCGTGGCACACCAACGGCCGATAAGGTGAAAGGAATTGTCAGACGAGCGATGGGAGTTACGTACACAGCGAATGTACCCGATTGCACCGGCGCATTAATTCCTCATCACGCGTTCCTCCTGCAAAAGCTGGCAGGCGTATTTCGGTTTATGATGGAGAGCGAGGTAAGGAACGTTAAAAAATATGCAGACAAAAAGGGTATCGCATTGTAGAGGCGTCAGGACCATTTGGACCGAATGTACTGAAAAAATGAGACAAACAAAAAATGTTGATGAAGATTTTTTGCTTCCTTTTTTGTAATACAAATTTTGAAAAGATCGATTTTTTACCGGCCATTATTGAGAGACTGTCGCAATAAAAGAGTGAAATTTTTTTGTTGGAAAATTACTTTGTTTTCTGTTTGATTTTTCCTGCCTTTCCACCCTGTCATCGTTCTCTATCTTGACTGTTATCGTAATGTCTATGATGTCGTAATGTCTTCCTATCTTGTCGATCCTACTCCACTTCGGTGTTTGTCGCCCGTTCTACGTCGTACGATATTAGGAATTTGGAACGGAGTCGGTAGAAAATTCAAAAGTGAGCTGAGCAGCAATAAAATATAATTTTCTTTGCAACCTCCCGTTCTTTGATGGAAAAATAGATTTGAAAATACTCTACGTCTACATCTGCTTAAGTAACACATTTCGAGTGTGTGTTAGACACGTTAGTTCCTGTTGTTGTGTCGTTTTTTTTTTCATTGGTTAAATAAGGTCCTTAATAGAATCACGTTCGATGACTGAAACGTGTTACATTGAACACCTCAATGGAACAAAGAGATAAAATAAGAAATAAATTCAACAAATAGGAGCGCTCTTACTGTTACACACAGACGGAAGAAGGTAAAATAACAATTTAGCATTAACATTTAAAAAGTTTAGAAAGTTTTTAGAGCAAGAGTGTGTCAGTCGTCAGCAAGAGTGTAGTATCGTCAGTGCTCAGTATGTTAAAAAAGTTAATTTTAGATGCCGCAATGTAGCCTATAGAACGTAATGTGAATATGAATTTTTAAACGGACTAACGGTTTTGTAGAGGAAATTTAGTTTTTAAGAAAACTTCTTCAAACAGGAAACATTTGCTTAATAACACTAAAAAGTCGCACCATTGGCCTCTCGGTAAAAGTCTCACAAAACTTAAAATACTGTCTCATCGTGAGGCACTAATTACACCATGAAATTTAAACAATTTATTTGAAGACTAAAAGAGGCATTTTGGATGGCAGAGATTGGATCATAACTTGTTAACTGAAATTAATCTGTCTTACCGTTGCATGGCGTTGATGTCTCAATAGTATGCTCAATTTTCTAGTACGTTCAATCGAGGTAATTGGTTTCCTACGAACGGCAGTCCCAGCTTCCATGTCGATTACACGTGTAATTATTGCTAGCACAATAACCGATTTTCACGATTTATTCGATAAAACCTTTCAACAACAACGTCTGTCTACTGACACCAGCTAAATGCTAATCACAAAGATATTTCTTCGCTGTCCTTACGAACACATCACACCATCGACAACCACGAATGCTAAATTTAAACACACAACAATGGAAAATTGGATAATTTGAAAATTGTTATTTCCCTAACCCAACCACACCAGTTTTTAGATTTTATCAATAGAGTTGAACAATAATTTTTTTTCTTCTTCTCTTCTCTTCAATTTGTTAACAGTGAATAGCTCAGCGGGCACTAAAAGCAAAATTCGATTAAATCGAATATTGTCGCATGGTATCACACATGGATATCGGATGCTTCCACTGTAAATCGAATGTTGTGGGGTTCTGAAATTTTTCCACAATTTTTTTTTTTCTTTGTTTTGAGGCACACACACCGAGTGGTGACCTTCCTTGTACATTGCTATGCATTGACGGTATAGTATAAAAATTGTTGTTATGCATCGTGTGTATGAGCTGGGTTCATTATCAGTCATGTAAAAATATTTTATGCAAATTATGGTTGATAAGAGGCGATGTGGGTCTCTTGTTTTACTATTTCGCTGTAAGGTTAGCAGCGCAATAGCAGTTAAGTTTGTAAATTTAAAAATAAACATTTGAATCGCAGTTATTATGTGATTATAAGACAGCGAATCATTTAAAATGGAAATAGCAAGAAGGTTAAAGTTACGCAAGTTTCGCTTGGCTTTGTGATCTCGCGTATGTAATAAGACCTTAAAAAGCTTCTCAAGTCAAATAGGAAGTAGTACAAACAGTAGTTCACGATCCTTGGCTTCTTTTTCGTCATAACTAGTTCATTCCACTTCATAACCAATGTGGAATCCGGAATTTCGTCAAGTTATTTTTGATCGACGTGTACAGGGGACGTCATTGAAATTTAGACTTAGGATTTGCTTCAGCTGTTTTTCATCGCACAAACAACACTACGGATGAAATAGTACAGATTAGAGTGAGTAGTTATGTTTGGATTAGTGGACCAACCGATAAACAGCTGAAGCATTTCCATGTCGTTATTTAACTGACGTCCCCTGTAAAATAATATTCTAAGCAAAGGGTCGTTCTACGGTCTGCCTCTAAAATTCTTCGTTTCTCTTATAAACTGACTTAACTTGAATGAAATCAAAACTTTGAAAATTATGGGTCAACCTACTTTTTTGCCTCATAAATAAGCCTGTGTAACATTTTATCAATGGTGTAGGTGTACTCACATTCAACTGCATGATGATCTTATTGTATGCCCAATTCCATCTTTGCTTGGCAGTGATTTCACTCTTCCTTGTTGCAGACATTCCCGTCGCCGTCTCTTCTTTCTTCTTGTCATCGTCTGCTTTCTCGCCACCTTCCACACCAACGCCGCCTAACGTACTACCCTCTAAATCCTTACCTTTCGTCGAACTTCCCACCACCGGATAACCGAGCTCATCAATAGGCGTTTGAATGGTTTCGTCCTCCTCCTGTATACTGTCCTGTTTATTGCTGGTCAGCATATTTTTGCTGTGCTTTCGGAAAAACTCATTATCGTCGATTGAGTCTTGGGCCGCTAAATGTCTAGGTTTTTTGTTGAGCAACTTCGATTTGCTGTTATCTTGCAGTTCTTCTAATTGATCGCCGTATTCATCTTCCTCCTCTTCTACAACGTCTTCCTCCTCCACTTCTTCTTCTTCGGCTTCTTCGCGCTCATTTTCCAAATACACAAGTTCGGCCTCTTCGTCAAAGTAGTCGTGCTGGTAGTTGTAGTACGGTTGATTTGGTGGATATGATGAATAAGACGAATTTGAATTTGCATTTGAATTGTAGTTATCAACTGTTGTCGTAACTGTGGAAGATGGCACTGTCGAATGTGTGGTCGTTAATATGGACGATTTCGAAGTGCTGTTGTAATGATCGTCCTCAATGTATTCCTTGTATTCCTCGTCTTCAAGGTCTTCTTCGTATATTTCCGTTTGTTGTTTCACCAGTAAGCCACTTTTCACTTTATTACTTCCGTAGCCATTCATTTTACCCGTTGATGTAGGCAGATCTGATAGGTTTGAGTCCATATAGTGATGATTGTCGCCTGCGTGACAAAATGGAAAATTGAGTTTTTGTGAAGGAATTTTAGTTTTCATTGAGTTGAACATGTGAAGACATTTGAATCCTATTAATGAGTCATATACCAACAGATCTTATGGAATACAAATTCTCAGCAAGGTTTTCTTCCTAGGGAGAAATTCTTACCCAAGTGAAATTCGACATGTTTTCTGATTCTGGAGTTGTTGTGATTTAAAAATGATTCCACACAAATTTGTTTAACAAATGAAAATCTAGATTTTTTATTTTTAGTTTTTTATTCTTGAAGGCACGCGTACTCGCAACAATTTAGGAATTTAAAATCTAGGTTTTCATTTGTTCAATGAAATTCTTGAGAAATCAACACAAACCACAGCATCTCCCCAATCAAAAAATATGTCGAATTTCACTTTTATCTCCCTGTAAGAAGACTTCAAGAGTCTTTGGTTCTATAGAGATGTGAGGATTACCCGAAAATGTAAAAGAAAACCTGACTAGAACCGCTAGAACCTGAAACATTTTACTGAGCTATCTGAATGAATCAGATGTTCAATAACTATTTTGGATCTCGATCTCTTACCACAATAACGAATGCTGGTCTACTGATGGCAAAAAGTTTGACAATTTTTACCACAACCAGCTTCTTTCACTCTTCACCTTTTAGAAACAGCAAGCGTATGGTCAGGATTGTTTGTCATTTTACCTTACAGTACCACATTGGATGCTCGCAACAAGTCCGACCAAAGACCGAACCTGATTTTAATCCACCTGATTTTGATCTTACCCTGAATTACGATGTCAGATTCGACCTGAATGAAAACTGAAACTGAATTAGAATTCCATGTCTGACCTAAGCCTGACCAGAATTTGAGTTGTTAATTTTGGATTTGACCTGTACCTGACCTGACCTGAGGAATGTCAAGTTTAGATTACAGTTTTTGGGAGGCTTCTTCAATTAAGAAGCAGGAACCCAGATCAAATGTCCATTGTTCCATACTCCCTAATCTTACTACTTCTATCAGGGAAATTTCCCTGTTTTCTATAACAAGTCATTAAGGCACTTGACATCTAATGATGGTAGATCCTCATCTTGGAGCTCATAATTTCCGCGTGCGAAAGCTGAGATTGGTATAAAGTGGACAATCCTTCAAGGACATGTACATGAGTCGCAGGACCATAAGAGCAAAAAGTGTAAATTGCAATTCACGATGTACACACACTAGAGGTGTGCGGGCCGATGTTTTTTTGAAGCCCGTCCGGCCCGAAGCCCGGTCCGAAATTCATTTTTAAAGCCCGGCCCGAACTGGCCCGACGTATTTATAGCCCGTCCGGCCCAAGCCCGATCGGGCCGGATAAAAACTCGGACGGGCCGACATTTTCGGGCGGCCCGAAAGCAAATTTATATAAAAAAGTGCGCGAAACTTTGAAAATCGGGCCAAAAATTTGATTTTTTAGGTCCGGTCCAAGCTCGGCCCGACAGATTTGAAGCCCGCCCGGCTCAGGCCCGGTCGGGCCGGATAAAAACCCGGGCGGCCCGACATTTTCGGGCGGCCCGCACATCTCTAACACACACAAGGTTTTTCTCTGTTCCTTCGCTTCCTAGAGCTTTTTCATGTTCTAAAATGTTGTTTAGATATGAGTTGCATGAAAAACGTTGTGTAATCTCTGATGGAGCTGCTGGGATTTAAAGATATCAAAGTTTGAAAATTATGTAACGTGGATAGCCAACAGTGGAAATTAAGAAGAACAAATAGGGTGACTTAATTCAGGTTTAGTTCGGGTTCAGGTCAAACACGAAATATTTGATTCAGGTTCAAGTCAGATTCAGGTCAAACCATTTCAGGTTCAGATTCGATGCCGAAAATGAAATTTTATTTTCAGGTTCAGGGCGAGAACACGTTTCGAGTCAACCCGGACCTATTTCTAGGCCATTGCGGTTATTGCTTTTTATAGTGATTTATATCAATAATAGAGGACGTATGCAGCAAAGTCGTGGTCAAAAGGTGTCTGTACTAATATGCCGTAATTTGCATAGGAGACTTAGTGAAACTTTTAAACAAAATAAAATTACATTTTTCACTAAGTCCCTCATGCAAATTACTGCAGGGCAGTAGTCTACTCGTAGGTTCTTCGGTCTATATGAACTCACTCGTATGGGGCAATCGTCCCAATCGACATATTGAAGTCGACGCGCCTGCCTAAATCTAAATCTCCCAAACTAGACAAATGTTTCAGGTTGTGTCACTGTTCTGTGAGCAGGTTTCCGGCTTCCGAAATTATTATTCCAAATTAACACACTCCACACTCACCAATGGATGAAGCAGATGTTGTTGTCATCGTTACACCGTAGTCACCGTTACTACTCGTAGTCGTCTGTCCTAATTGGTTCTTTGCAACATGCTCCTGATTCAAATGATGCATACCGCCAGTCTTGTCTTGATTTATCAATAAACTATTAGAACTACTATCACAATAAAAGTTCTTATTATTTGTAACGTTATCATTTGTCTGCTGATGCAGATGATTAATGTCGTCGATCATCTGCCCACCATCGTCTGCGTAATCGTCGTAATTATTATTATAATTATTTTGAACATTGTTCGTGATATCACCGGTTGCGATATAATCATTCTCACTGTAGCTAAAGTCGTCATAATTATATTTGTAATCATCTTTGCTATAATCTACCGTCGTGGTCGTCATTTTCTCATCATAAGGGTAATCATTGGTTTTCGTCAATTGATGGATATTATTGTAAATATTACTAGCTATTGTTGCACTGCCATCGACGCCACTACCTGTAACGGATGGCACTGTGGTTGTTGTTGGTGGTAGTGTACTGTTGTAGTAAGCATCATCACAATAGTTATTGTCGTAATCGTTATTGTGAACGGTTGATGATGATGTTGTTGTTGTTGTGGTTGGGGTTGTTAGTTTCGCGGTGAAATTTGGCAATTGGAATTTCAGTGAAGATTGTTCTTGTGTTTTCGACTGCGTTGTCGGCGGTGTTTTCGACTGGAATATCGACGACAACGTTTTGGTTATTGTATTGATGCCGAGCCCAGACGATTGTGTGGTTGTGGTTGGGGCCGTTGTGACCGTTTGTATCGTTGATCCTATGCCGTATCCATAACTGTGCATTTGTGACGACGTCGATGTGGTGGTTAAGGGCAATATTGATGATAGAACACTTTTCGGTTGTAGATTATTGCTTAATTTAGATGCAATGCTGTTCGTATAACTATGATCACTATAAGTGTTGCTGATGGCAATTGCAGTTGTCGGTATTGCTTGATTATTGAAATATGTAAATGAAGTGGTGGCGGTTGTTGTAGTTATAGTTGAAGTTGTTGGATAAGAACTATACGAACTATATGGACTAACGTATTTTGTACTGAAATCGGACGTTGCTATCGTAGCTGCTGTGGTTGTTGTCGAATGATAGTAATTACTATCCGAATACGTATCGTCATAACCACCGTAGGGAGTCTGGTCGCCATAGAATTGCGATGACGTTGCTGACGTTTTTACAATTGACGGAAGTCGTTTCCGTTGACCAAAGTCACTGAGCCCAGTAGATTGTGGAATTGGCGGAAGTCTACTTCCTCCAATTTTACCACCAACAACTGGCGTTGGCAGTCGCTTCGATTTTCTTGATGGTGGCGGCTGAAACATCTCTGTCAATGAATAATCATCTTGTGCGGCATATGGATCACTGTAGCAGTCATATGTGTCATCGTACATTGACAAATCTTGAGAAATGTTCGGTTCAAGTTGATCGAAATCGGGACCTATCGACTGAATCATATCCGCATACTGTCTCGGCATGGTGGTGGCGGGAATGGAAGGAAGGGCCGCACCTTTTCGACGGCCAGTATCCGAAAATGCTTGATTTAAACTATCGGTACTTTGATACGCATAATTGTAGTCCTCATTGTATTGGATGGCTGATACTGCACCGGGCCGATAACTATACGCTGAGTGGAGGGAGTCCTAAAATATAATAAAAAAATCATTGAAAAGAGTGGACATTCGACGATGTCCCTTCCGAAGAAGAGACAATAATTGAAAATGTTTGATGATGGGAAGTGTAAGACGAATTTCTGAACTGTGACTGTGACTAGCCAACTAGCGTCTCAAATCTAGCTCTAGTTTTTGTAACAGAAAAATCGAAAATTGACGATAATTTTGTGTCAATCATGATGAACTTTACATAGAATATTCCCCATCCCTTCACCCCTTTAAAGTACGGATATGATCGGAAAGGTGAGCTCATTGGTATTTTACCTGATCACTGTATTCGGTGTCACTGCGTCTCAGCGGTGACCGGAATTTTCCCGATTTAATTGGCATCGTTGGTAACATTCTCGCTGGAGTTCCATGCGATCGTGACTGTGGTTGTGGCAACAATCTTGTCTTTTTAGAAGCATTTGGCGGAGTCGACGGTAACGAAATTCCATCTCGATTGTAAATCTCATCACTAATACTATAACTATGTTTAATGGGAACTTTTGGCAATGTTTTACTCATTGAAGTTCCTCTGCCCCCACTGTCCCACTGTCGATTTTCGGACAGACCATCTGTGGTGCCATCATAATAATTGTACTTATCATCCACCTCGGAGTAGATTTGCTGTTGATCCGTTGCATACGTATCAGTGTACTCATCGTAGAGTGTATCTTGTCGCTCCAAATTGGTTTGAAGAATGTTACCGTAGTTTGTGTCGTATGTGGTGCTGAAATTGTATGGGATCAAGACGTGATACTTAAGTGCACATTTCAAAGCAAAACCTACTTCATCGGCCGACTATTGTACGACAACGGATCACTCTCGCCATCCTTGTACTGATATTCATCCATCGGTGAGTACATCATAATACTCGATTTTGGGTCGACAGCGTAGCTATCATAATATCGATCCTCTTTTTCGTATGAATTCTCTCGCGACGTTTCTAACGATCGTTGCGGCGTCATGAGATTTCGATATTGGCTTGCAGATGAGTTAGCATTTTGTCCGATTGGATAGTTGAGATCAGACGTGTAGTCACTGTCTTCGGAATAGCCAGCTGAAAAGATGGAAACGAATTATTGAACATGAATTGACAGATAGCAATTTCTTATTAGCATAGCGACTGACCGACGACTAGCTCTTTGAACATACAAAAAAAAAACATCGGAAAAAGATTTAATTTGACGACGTTTTTGCTCGCCATCACAGAGTATTTAGAACTAGAAAATTTGTTAATTTTCTGAGTGATTTTCTATTGTTCAAAGAGTTAATCTACATGTTGAATATACGTCTCGTTTTACTGCACAATTTTACACAATATTCCAAAATATACGGTTGGGTGTCACAGTCACACCCTTCATTGGGTGCACCCAAACCAGAGGGTGCATGTAGAATTAGTAGTTCTGTATTTCTAGTTTGGTCAATAAAATTTGTATACAAAAGCGGATATTAGGGAACACTGTAACTCGTGGTCCTTTTCAGCTAATTACTGACTTGTCCATGTAAAACTGTAAAAGAAAGGCAAAGCCATCGAAAAATGGAAACAGAACCGAATCGTTTGCACCATATATCTTTTGAACTCTGTGCTAGCCAGCTTCCCTGAGTTCAGTTCTAGAGCTATAAATGCAGAAGGTAGCTGCAGGCTACGTGGAGTTGAGTTGAGTTCAGAAGTATTGTACTGCGAAGTATTAGGCACTGCTCTTTGGCATAACATTTTCTTTCTTTTCATTTACAGTTCTAGAACACCTTAAAAAGCGTCATGTAGTACGCTGGACAATATTATGAATTACAGAATTCGCCTTTTTCTAAACTTTGACATGAAACGAATTTTGATACCAGACTGAATTCGGAACCAATATCAGAGTATAATCAGCTCCGGACTGGCATATCGGGCGAGAGTGTGAGATGAAATACAGCGACAAAAAAAAGAGTTGAAAATTTTACCTGTAGCAGGTAACTTTCCCTTCAGGTAATCTACAATAGTTGCCACAGCTGTAGTGCCTCATACAAAAAACACAACTGTGGCAGATAATGTACATTACCTGGAGACAAAGCTACCTGCTGCAGGTAAGATTTTCAACAATTTTTTGTCAGTGTATTTCCGAGCGGAAAATTACTTCGAAAAACGCTGTACCATAGGGCGTATCGAATTTTGAGAATTTTAAGGGTCGCGATAGCCTGTGTGCGGAAAACGTAGATCATTGAAAACTAAGTCCAGGCATATGGTTGATGGATCCGAAGGTGACCGGGAAGAAGTCCCACCGGACGACTTTAACTTTCAAATGGTCATAACTCGGAAAGTTAAGAGTATTTTTGAAAACAATTTTCTAGCAGGATGTAGAGCGTTAAAAACTCTACAAAACTGCCAAAGAAACCGATGGTCCAAAAGGTGTGTCTGTCGAGGTTTTCTAACATCGAAAGTTCGACATTTTGGTTTTTGACTTTTATTTCCTGAGAGACAAATTATTAACTTTAGCTTTTGGCATGAGGTTGTAGAGGAGGTCGAGTACTACCAGTACACTAGGCATTGTCCCGGTCGGCGATCCATCCGAAACCACTTTTTCAACATTTTTGAATGGACTTTTTAAGTGTACCCACGTCGCCCACGAAGCCATTGCAGACAATGTAACCGGTGTTGCTGAGTCGAGGTAACCTTGGCCAGTAAGTGCACATCATATTCCATAACAGTAGCTGAACTCTTTTACAAAATATTTAAGAATTCGGTGTAGCACATTTTGTACTACAAAATCTGAGAAAGTGAAATTTGTGAGAAAAACAACAAATAATCGTTTTAATTAGTTATTTGACCCACGAACAGTAGTAAGAAGTCGATTTCGTTGCAAATACACATTTTTCGATATTTTTACAAAAGGTTGAACTTCGTGGTATACCGTGTCAATATAATGTGCTACATCGAGATCCCAAATATTTTGAAAAAGAGTTCAGCTACTGTTATGGAATATTATGTGCACTTACTGGCCAAGGTTACCTCGACTCAGCAACACCGGTTACAGTGTCTGCACTGGCTTCGTGGGCGACGTGGGTACACTTAAAAAGTTCATTCATTAATGTTGAAAAAGTGGTTTCGGATGGATCGCCGACCGGGACAATGCCTAGTGTACTGGTAGTACTCGACCTCCTCTACAACCTCATGCCAAAAGCTAAACTTAATAATTTGTCTCTCAGGAAATAAAAGTCAAAAACCAAAATTTCGAACTTTCGATGTTAGAAAACCTCGACAGACACACCTTTTGGACCATCGGTTTCTTTGGCAGTTTTGTAGAGTTTTTAACGCTCTACATCCTGCTAGAACATTGTTTTCAGAAATACTCTCAACTTTCCGAGTTATGACCATTTGAAAGTTAAAGTCGTCCGGGGGGACTTCTTCCCGGGCACCTTCGGATCCATCAACCATATGCCTGGAATTAGTTTTCAATGATCTACGTTTTCCGCACACAGGCTATCGCGGCCCTTAAAATTCTAAAAATTCGATACGCCCTACTGTACCATGACTTCTTATGACGCTGAGAGTCAAACTGAGCCAGTGACTTTACGTGTATTACAAAGTCTGGGCTCTGTACCATGTTTCTCCGGAGCAGTTTTCCCTTCGAATGTTTCAGTATGATCACGTGTTTCGTCTCACTGTACCACCGGATGGGCCAGCTCGGGACTGAGTATACCTTTACTGCGTAATTATTGCAACAAACGTGAGTAACGTTGACGTATTTCCTTAACATTCTTAAGCGTACTTACCGTTAACAATGAAATGAATGAAAGGAGGTGAGGTGATGGATCAAGGACAGGATCAATAGACTCAATTGGACTTATAAAAAAAAAACATTGTGCCGGCTCTGTTACACAAATATAAATTCCGAAAAAAGATTTTGTTTTTCTCGATTTGAAAGGAGGACTCAATTCAATTATGGCACGAAAAACATCAACTATGGTGTCACATCGACCTAATAAACGAATATCAAGCGACTATTTGGTTCCCTCAATCACATTTCGATCGTTATTATCCTGACTATGCATCGAACCGTGGAGTGCATAAACAACATAATAAACCCGTTTCGTCGGATAAACATCCCCCCCATCCCCTCGTTCGACAGCAATACTTACAATTTCCAAAATACTGAGCTTGTCTATGACGCCTATCATGTGTCATGATGCCATTAAGAATTTCAAGTTTTCGCTGTAAATCCGGTTGAGTTTCAGAATCTAAACAAGAAATACTTTTATAGTGTGGAATGTCAACAATTCAACAACACAGTTAAATGGCAAGTTTAAAAGTCTCGGCGAAACTATCGTTGCGTATTGTTGTGTTTATATGGTGAATTATTGAGGAATTTTTCATTTACACTTAAGAGGTATTACAATTAGTCACTACAGTTTGGACGGATCTATGGTGTGTGTTAATGTAAACGATATTATGACTAGTCAATTGCTAAATGTTACAAAATAAAACTACAAATGAAAAATCACCGAAAGGTAGTTCGAAGCGACAATCTAGCAATATCATATGACCGGTTGCATTTCTGGTACCAGCTACTTCGCCATTCATTAATATTACTTCCATATCTAACTGATACCATTTTTCCTGTGATGTTGCCGAATTATACGATATTGTGTCCAAGGCTATTAAGCAATAACCCAGTGCTCGATCCCAGATCATTCCTTTCGTCCAAACCTCAACCAGTAAACCGCTGTTTACATTGTTAGTTTCGCTGCAGCAAAAGTTAAAGAGAAAATTCATTAAATTGATGAGTTTGCCACTTTTCCGATTAGCACTTACAACAGAAAGTCTTGTTCCCATGCTGGCTCTGGTCCTTTCACTGTTACTGTTGTGGATTTGACATGTTGCAGTTTGAGTGTGACGTAGGTATTGAATTGAGCAGCTTGAATGTCCTGTACACCGATGTATTTCGCTCGTTTAACTGTAAAATGAAAATGGTTGAAGTTTCGGTTGACGCAAGCAACAGCAAAAGCTACAGGGAGCCCTTGGAGTGAGAGTAGATCTACATGTACCTCGAGTGCTGTTTTCATAATTTTTAGGTCTTTTTTCTTCTAGAAAAAATACCCTATTATGGCCGGTTTGTCTGTCTGTCTGTCTGTCTGTCTGTCTGTCTGTCTGTCTGTCCGTCTGTCTGTCTGTCTGTCCGTCTGTCTGTTCCACAAATTTGGTAGTTTTGGTAGCTCTCAGTCGGTAGTTGGTAGTTTTGGTAGCTCTCAGTCGGTAGTTGGTATTTTTGGTAGTTGGTAGTTTCGAGCTGGATTGACATTCAAAATTGCAAAGCCACCATGAGCATATCGACACCAGGCAAATAATAATTATTTGTTATCTGATCACCGATAGATCACAGTTAACATTACAATTCGAAAATTTGGTAGTTGGTAGTTGGACTACCAAGGCTATAATTGACTACCAAACGTAATTTTTGGGGAAGAGATGTTTACTATTCGAGAACTACGCACCGACTGACGAAATTATTCTACATGCTCGGCTATTTATAAATCGGAAATTTAGTAGTCGGTAGCTTTGGTAGTTATGGTAGTTGCGAGCTGGATTGACATTCAAAATTGCAAAGCTACCGTGAGCATATCAACACCAGGCAAATAATAATTATTTGTTATCTGATAACCGATAGCTCAGAGTTGACACTGCAATTCAAAAATTTGGTAGTTGGTAGCTGAGTACCGAGGTTATAATTGACTACTGAACGTAATTTTTGAGGGAAAGATGTTTACTATTCGAGAACTACGGACCGACTGACAAAATATTCTAACTGCTCGCCTATTTAGAGTTTAATTTATGGTAGTTGACTACCAAACTGGTAGTTGAATTCCAAATTGGTCAAACGTTAGAGGAGATGTTTACTCTTCAACAGCTGGATATCGACTGACGAAGCTATTCTTCCGCCTTGCCTACAAAAAAAGAAAAAAAGACCTCACCAGGCTTTAGCCGGTCTATTCTTGTTTTTCGATATTTGCAATGTAAATGAAACTGTGAATTTGTAAGATGAGAGTGCGGAAAGTCATATACTCTACGAGCAAGAATAACGTTTCAATCACAAAACAAATAATCAATTTTCACTCTTTGTACTCTTTGGATAGAATAGACTGTATGCGTTTCGCCCTTGGTACACGAGTCGCTTTATATTTAGAACAACATCACGTTTACATTCTCTCTATATGAATATGTGTACGTGTTCGTACAGAGCTAATGTCGCACCGATTTCCTACGGGCTCAACTAGTCCCCATTGTCTCGGTAATCTATGGAGCCTTCTTTCAAAGGTTTTATTGAAAAACTCTGCACCGCTTCCGGTTTCCAGCAATTAGCTATATCGAATATAAAAAAGTCCATAAATTTCTAAAGTGGAAATGTAAACGATGCTGGATTGTGTTTTCACCGGAACTGAATGCACTCAATCGACAATATATATCACAATGTTGAAGAAATCTCTGCGGCAGAACAGCACAATTTTTATGGAAGAGAAAAGAAAAATCTAAACTTTATGACCGACCGTATAATAGAACAACACCAGCAGAGCAGTTTCAATACCCATTCATAGTGCATATAAGTTTGCATATAATGGATTTTTATCGTAAACGTGATGGAAACGGTTCTACGAAGGAAAATTGTTTTTCAGTTTGTTTGTATATAAATAGCATAACTACTAAGGGGTTGTCCACAAAAGACGACGCAATTTTATCAGTGAAAAACAACGTGCGCACTTTACGCAAGTCCATATTTATACGCATAGATGAGCATGGATAATTCACATTTCCAGGTAGGTAGACTGTTCAATTCGAAACTCATATCTGGCGCAATAAAACTGTGTCAGTCATGCAGTATTAATCAGCTAGAGGAATGGTTTCCCATAATTTGATGAATTAAAGATGGGCATTTCGACACACTGTTTTTAATCGAACGTAGTTATAACATTCTTCTGAGCAAAAAAAGTATGGCTCTACAGGACCTATATTAGAGAACGTTAGCTTTTCCGACGATAATTGACCGCACACGCTAACGATAAAACAAACGATAATGAATTTTTAGACCCGTACGAAGTACTGGGGTCTTATAGGTTTACGCATACGTTTGTAACACGTCAAATTGGACTCCCTGAGTAAGGGGAAACCTATTGTGGTTGTCTAGAGATGCCAAATCAGTGAAAAAAAAATGTCCGTCTGTCCGTCTGTCTGCACGATAACTTGAGTAAAACGCTTCCGATTTTGAAAATTCTTTTTTTTCCCGTTTCGTAATGTCAAAAGACAGGAAGATGAGTGATTTTGGATCGACCCCTCCCGAGCTGTGGCCCAATAAGTGCTTTACGGTTTTTCGAAGATATCTCCGGACATTAAAACGTTACACTTGTAAATGATACGTCAAATAAAAGGTATTTGCAATACCGATCGACAAAAAAAAGTTTATGGAAATCGGATGACCGACTCGTGAGTTAGACCGCTTGGTGTGAAACAGGCACAGGGCGGCAAGCAGTTTTTGCTTGTAGGTCGGCCACATTTGAACATATTTCGTCTGTTTTAGCTTTATTAGATAGGTATTGACCGTACCAATCAGGGAAAAAAAAGTTTTTGAAATTATGTTCTCCGGAGCGTGAGCTAGGTCTCTTGGAGTGAGCTCTTATCTGGCTACTCGGCCGTACAGTGAACGTGGAGTATTTTGTCAATATCTCGAGTAAATTTTGACCGAATTTCATGAATTGTTTTTTGTTTGAAAGGTATTAACGAATGTAAAGCGTCGGTACTATTTCCGGTCTCCTAACAAAATGGCTGCCGGCGGCCATATTGGATTTTAGTAAAAACGATATAAAGTGGGAAAATTTGTACTTAGATAGTTTCTGTTAACATGGAAATAATTTGTTATGTGTGTGGGGTGCTTCAGGCATTACATATATGGACATCTATATATACCCATATACAGCTATATACAGGCATATAGAGCTATATAATAGCATATATTTATCTGTGAAATGTTTATTTATAGGAAAATATAGGTAAATATAGCGGTATATAGCTGTTTAAATAGGAATTTATGAAAGTTGACTTCGTACGGGGCTGTCTATATTGCCTCCGGCAATTTATTTGTATATGATAACAAGGCAAAGAGTGGATAATGTAAGTGATTTTAAAGGGCGAATAGCTTTTCAGTAGAAAATGAAGTAAAAGTAATGAAGAGTTTCACAGTAAAGGCTTTTGATACAAATAGGTGTTTCGTACGGGTCGGCGTTAGCAATTTTTTTTATGGAGATTCATAGATCTGAATTAAGGAGCAAACGACGATGAGGGCAATTTTTCAAATTTTCTCGGGTTTCCTGACCTCTGCATGAAAATTCACATGTGTACTTGTTTGGGACCGTTGATTTATGGCACTTTCGCTTGAACAATCCGCGAAATTGCCTAAAATCAATCGTCCAAAACAGGTACACAAATGACTATCACTTTACAATGTGATATTCACCTAAAAACATCATTTCCAAATAGACAAAGAATTTTTAATTTTCTACGACATTACTGCTTTGCACACGTACAAAATCACACTTTTGTATTAAAGTTTTTACTGCTGTTCTTCTCCATTTCTCTGATTTCGAATTTTAAATGACAAACGAGAGAAATCGGAGAAACGAGAAAGAACAGCTTAGGTAAAGTAGTGGGTTTACGTGTGCAAAACATTAAGATAATTTATTGATTTAAATTGTGAACAGGAATTCCTGACTGCATGCTGTCTAGCCCAACTTTTGGTGGCTGACAAATGGTCAACTTTATGTTTAGAATAGTTTTGTGCGTCGTTGAAAAACAACAGTTCTTTTGAAGTAACGGAAATCCGTCTGAACAACATTAAATAAAAAAAAAGAAAATTCGCTGTTTACATGCGATCCCGCTACTTATCAAAATTGACGATTTTCCATTCATAAGGAATTGTATTGGTAAAATACAAGTGATATAAGTGCTGTAATACAGCGACCAATGTAAGATTATTTTTTGTTCGAATAAGGACCCTGAAGTGAAGATGGTTCAGTCCTGAGCTATTTGAAATTAAGTTTTTTCATTTGAATTGGCATAAACCCTGAGCAATACAACCCTCTTCCATGAATTAAATAGATTGTTTAAAGATGCAGTCGACTCGACAATTCAATTTTCTTCTTTAATTTCAAGATAATGTAAAGTAAGATTCAATTCGACATCAATTAAAATTTGTGTCCTTCTGAATTTGACTATCAGAAATTGATGTGTATGAAGATAAAACAGGACAATGGAATATAACATGAAATCGAAAATTAAATTCTTGAACACTAGACCACCAGCGATGCAATATTTTAGCATACACATTGGCCGTCGGGCTTAATCTAAATACCCACTGGTCTGCATTTAACATTTATTGTGAACGTCTAACTTTTACCCTATTGCACAGAATTAGCTGGAGATTTCTTTAAACTGAACTGAAAACTTCAAACGAGCAAACTTTCCTCAATAGAGTCACATGTTTGTAATTCAACCAAAGTACTAACAATTCGAAACTACAATTAAATGCAGGAATATGAGAAATATGTAGAGGTATTCGGACTGTAATAACAAAGTTTCTGAACAAAGTTACCCAGATATTCTGCGGATTAAATTTGTGTCATATGACCGCACAAGTGGCGTTCGGGATTAGGTCGATTTTCATAGTTTTTTTTATACTATTGAGCCTCCAGATGTCCTTATGTATACATTAGTATGCTAATATCAGTATCAGGACGCCTGTTATCGAAAATTAAACGCATCCGAGTAAGTGGATCGAATAGCAGACATCTTAATACAACTCTATACTATTCTGGACAGCCGGAACCCTCAAATTTCTCAATAACCTTTTAAAAACGAAAAAAGTATCACAAAGTATCAATCTGCTACTTCCGTTATTGAAACTATTTTTTAGTGCTAGATGAAGAATCTTGTGCTTCATTAATTAAGCTGTTTTACCCTGTTACGTACGGATAAACTAATGCGCACCGCTGTAATGAAGCAAAGTGTGTGTTTAAAAAAATGAAGTAATAGATTTGAAGTCAATCTCTTAAAAATATTTAGATCAAATGAAGAAATAGATCTGTAAAACTGCTGATATGGTTGCCGTCAGTGAAAGGTTAATGTAACAATAGCTATTGATTATCCTCGCTTACTTCCGGAATCATTGTCTCTAACAGATGATTAGTTGTTTCTAAAAGGATAACACCGGTAATACGTTCCCTTTGTGATATTATTTGCTAATTCCAGACCATTAACTTCACCCAAAACTGAACGAAACGAAAAATAAAATTTGCATGAAACAATGAAACGACTTAAATAATACAACCACATGAGGCATATTTCATGACCGATGTTTATAACAACGGTATCAGATAAAATTTCTACGAAAATACCATTATTATGTCGGGTGAGGACTTCATTGTCTAATTTACGTACATATACAGGAAATGTGCTTATGTTTGGAATTTGGATTATATTAACATTGGTGTGGCATTGATTGCAATAATTTTGGAATGGTTTTCGTTGGTGCCATGCAACAAGTGATGTTGTGATCACGTTCAAAACTAAACGTACGCATTATGAGCGTTATTACTACGGCGGTAGGAACCGAACAGATATCGAATTGCATTTTCAAGTAACGTGCACACTGACTGCCCTTACACAAACGAGATAATCAAATCGAGACATTTTGACATTTTAACCTTTCAGAGTCATCGGTTTATCGATGACGATGACGAAAATAAGCTTTGGATAGCAAGATTTATGTTTCAAAGAAATCGTGTTTTTATCAAACACTAGGGCTTACGTTAAAGAAGTGAAGTAATAGATTAGTACAGATAAGTGGTAAGTGATGGGTACTCATTGTCAGGTACTGATTTTGCATTCGCTAACCATGAAAATCAGATCATTTCGCCTAGTAATATGAATTGATTCGCTTTCATAGGTATAAAATGTTTGCATTGTCAATAACAATCCAATCATTTGCACAAAAAAGTAATTTAAATCTAATAATAGTAGTAAGACATGAAATTTAAACACGCAAAACGAACTAACATTAAGGTCTTCGATGGATAAATGCGATAACTGCTACAATGCCACATTTATATAATCTGACAGTAAGACCGAATCTGCGATTATTGAGCCTGGATTTAAGCGAATTACTGGATAGTGGAATATTACTTTTTTAGTTGCAAATCCTCAAATGTCCAAAAATAAACCATCCGTGAAGATCGAAGTGAATCTTAAAAGAAACCTGAGACGTTTCACAAGGGTATCAGAATAATATCATTGAATCTGTTACTTCATTTGCCTTAGGTTTAACCTGTTACAGCCGGCAAACATTTGACCAGTATTATTATCGGGTCTATCGATTTTCATTGGTTGATTTCAAATCTGGTACTTCAATTTTTTAAACATGCATTTTCTATATAAAGAACCACATTACCCAGACCTTGTCATTATTTTTGTCGTCGTTATCGATAACAGATGAATAGCCGTATGTGACAGGTTAGGATGTAGCTTTTTTTCTGGTGTTTACGAAATGTTCACTCTCTACTCTAGTCATAATTAGTATCTTTCCTTCTGAGAACTGGTCAAATTCTCAACTTTAATTTTGAAAACGTTCAATTTGTAAGAAATAGGCGAATGCCAAACTGAGGATTATTTGTGTCGTCCAACGAATTAGAAAAATTATCTGAGCTTGCATTAGAGCACATAAGAAATTGCAGAGACAGCAGAACGAGCAATATTATTCCGCCTAGAGTGTACATCATCAACATTTTTTGTATTACAGATCATTATCCTGAACAAGTAAATCACCATTTTATGCCTCAGGGCCAGTGACCTTACACAATATGAAAAAAAAAGGAAAACTTTTCGATTTCGATTCGACTGTTTGTGGCTTTTGATTGAATTATAAAACATTACGATCGAATTCAGACGTTCTGTGAACGGTGTTGTTGTGGTATAACGTTCTTTTCCATATTTCGTTTTTGTTTCCGCCGAGATTTTCACGTTTCTGCTGACTACCTCGGATAACCGCTGTATGAGAAGCATTTTAGAATATATTTAAAAGATAACCGCCGGTTATCAGCGGTAATGAGCAGAAAAGTATAGAATGGAAAGAATATGAGATGGTAACTTATAGGATATAACATCCTATACCCTTCCAATTCTTCAGATATCATTTCAGCACTAGTGTCAAAATTAATATAATTTTAGCACTGACAGTGAATTTTCAGCATGAAACCAAAACTGTTTATACTTGCTATAAGCTTGCGTGTGATAGTAGTAAAACCGTATAAGCACGTATAAACAGTATTGATTGTTAGTGTGGATCAGCTGAAGCAAATTCATGCTGAAAATTCACTGCCTCTCACTGTAATGACGAAAATTGAGTCCTGCTACTAGACTTGATGATAGAAGGGCACATGAAATAGAATCTCTGTTTGCTGGAGAATCAAAATGTTTAATAAAATGTTCGATACCAACCTGTAACATTGAGTAGGGACATTATTTTCTTCAAAAATCCGGCTCTCAATCAAATGTGTTCCTATTTGTCGAATGAGTTGTTCCACTCTTTCATCACTCCGGCGAAAATGTTTTGTAATTTATTGCTTATCAGTTTCTAATGCACTCACAATTTGTTTGTTTTTTTTTTTTTGTTTGTTTAAATAACGCTACGATACGAAAAACTGAATGAGCGGCAATATTAATTGTTCATGTATGGCCTTTTATGTCGGATTAATATTCATATTTTACCAGCACTGAATTTTCGTTCGAATATATTGTGTCGAAACACTCCGAAAGGAGAGAACCGAAAGGAAAAGAAAAAAAAAAACGATTTTGGAATTTAATTTAAAGATTGTAACCAAAAATTTAAGTATTCCCCTGCAAGCAATCCGCCAACGATGTTGCATACACGGGAAAATTTAATTTTCTTCTTCGGAAATAAGTGCGTTGTTAATTCAATCCACAACACTTGGTTGTAGTCGGAATAAAAACTTTTATGAATATTTAAGTCCTCTGCCATAATATCAGTGAACACAAATCTGGAAAAGGTTCTTCAATCGATTTTATATCGGTAGACATTTAGCGTGTGTATGTCGGAGAATTGTATTTCTGTTGGTTGTTCTTTTTTTCCTTATTCTTCTTTTTTTATTATTTTTAGTTTTCGATTACAGATTGTTGAGCTTTCCGTTCAATAAACCGTTTCCTTGTTGAATTATTCATTGCGTAACTTTATACATTGTTCAAATAGTCATATCAAAAAACTCTCGGTTACAATATTGCAATGCTGTAATAGTTATTTATATATCGGTTCGGCCATACATTATATTCATCATAGCTATTCACATACGTCAACAATGTTATAACATCCTACACTACATAGATACACATATAATTTGCTATAAACACAGTTTTGATGATGCATATAGTAGCACATCCGCCTTCGGTGGAGGTTTTTTTTTAGCTGTGTTACTTAACTCGACTTCACTTTATGCCGAATAGAAAAAAAAACCTTTTTGCGATGTCACGATAGTTCTTATAGTAGTCGAAATGCTATTCTTACTATTCGGATAGACATTTCTGATATTTTCATTGATTTGTCGATTTCAATCAATCGGAAAATTGAATGGGAAATTCTGTTTTTATATTTCCCAAATTTATTCGAAATAAGTTCGCGGATGTCATACACTTTGCTTTAATTTAACGCCAGCAATTAGTTTGACCATTTTCGCACAACATATTGAATATTTAATGAATGTTTACTGTGGCATTTGTCATATCAATCACACGCGTTTTCATATTTCCGTGTTTAAATCACCACCACTGGCATTTCCATATTCGCCTGGCAATTTACACGTCTCATCGTCTGGTTGATCCCGATGCGTTAATCATCGATTTTGTTTCAGTCGATTTGGCAAATAGAAAATTTCTTAAGCGAATAACGATCAACGCAGGGGAAAGGAAATTGTTGGTCTACTGATCCACTTTTTCATTTAACCCACACAATGCACTGGCAACTTTTTTTTTTCTTCTTTTCTCTCTTATCATTTTCCAAACCAAATAAACTCAGAAACCAGTGTCCACAGATGAAAATCAAAGTCAGAAAAACGAAACTTTTCGAATTTTCACATTTTCTTATCAGTCTTTTATTGACGCGATAAAATGAAACTGGGAAAATGTCACATTTTCATATTTTCTATGCGAACGAAATGGGAAAAAGTGTGAAACGATTTTCCACAAAAAATTATCCTTGACCGAGAAGTTTAATTGTGTAATTTGAAACGCGATTCAAATCCGGGATGCATTTTGCTAACGAATTCGCACTTCCATTTCGATTTGTTCGTTATAGTTTCGACTAAATTATTAACATTTTGTTATAAATAGAATTTTCGCGTATTTTTAGAAAGAGGCACTGTGAGTGACACTTAGGGTTCTCGGAAAATATTGTGTGTATATATGGTCATGTATAAAATGCACGGCACATAAAATAAGATAAAATACAGATAAAATGTGAGCATTACAGAAACATTTTGTTGTTATGTTTTGTATGGGAAATGTGTGGAAGAGAAAAGGACACCACCAATGCCTATATCGGGCAATTTTCTTTTGCAAATGTAGTGGTGGGTGGAAATTCCGTTCAATGTATGAGTTCGTTTATCGCTGGTGTCAGCGCATGGATAGTATGTTGGGAGTTGCGTTGTATGTATTTTTTGATGTAAAAACTTGGAAGATTATTATTGTGAAAGGAATAATAAGGTAAAGCAAGCTGTACCTAAACGAATTTCACCAATGTCTCATTCGCTTGACAATTGAACAAATACTCGCACGAGAATCCTTCAGTACGCAAGAACATACTGCCATGTCTTTTTTTGTACTTCAAGTTTTCCAGTCGTCGAATAGAGTTTCATGTTTTAAATGAGAGCTCATTGAAATTAAGAGTCAATTCTACATAAGACATATCTTACAGAAAATACATCAACGACGTCAAAGAAAAGCTAAATGGGAGGGAGTGATAGAAACCACATTACTGTGTGCAGTGCAAAGGATTCGTTCAATCTTCATCAAATAAATACTTTGAGGAGGTATGAAGGAGTCGAGTAAAAATTCATTCGAGTAAGAATTCATTCTACCGACAACTCATTCGTTTACCCTATACGCAGAAAACATCATAATAAAATTACGTTGCAGGGTTTGTTACGCATGCGATTTTTGGAGAAAAAAAGTCTATTCATTTTTCATAGCAAAACATACAAAGGCATTTCGTGTACTAAAAACGTTTTCATGCTTTTATGCAAATAAATGAGGGTGTTTAATGTTTCCATTTGTGTTTGTCATCGTTTCTCTGATAGTCTTTTCGCAAGGAAAGTTTCGGTTGTCTTCATTGATGACTCAACAAATGTTTTCTTCAAATTTCTTTAGTCCATCAAAATGTCCAAAAATGTTCTGTATGTTGTATTAACACGGTGTTATCATGTTGTATTATTCATCTGTTATCGATAATGACGACAAAAATAATGGCAGGCTTTGGGTAAAAAAGTAAAATAAAGTAAAATTCAGGTTAAAACAATTGAAGTACAAGATTTGAAATCAACCGATTAAAAATACTTTGATCGATAGAAGTAATAGGCCCGATAATAATACTGGCCAAATGACTGCCGTCTTTAATAGGTTAATAAATAGCACTACAGAGAAATAGAAATTAGGGAGAAAAGTATAAAGAAAAGTGAGGTATCCTTGTTTCGATTTTTTGCCGACCAACGTGAGCAATGGAATGGGAAGTATATGAAAGTATAGAGAAGTATGCAGAAAATACAGTATTCGCGTATCCTTTTCCCTGAATTTTTCGCTTGAGAAAATATTGGGGTAGCGTAACCAATAAACTTCACGCAAAAACTGGACTTTTCAACTTTTAACCTTTTGTCATGTTAATGAATATTATATTCCTAGGCACGTAAAATCATAAAACCACTAGGGAAGTATTTCGAGGAGGTAAAAGTGCTCCTTCTGCGAAGCGTACCGATCCAAGGCCGAGGTCGGTAAACATACAAGAAGCCATTTACATAATTTGACAAGATAGCTCACCTATGTATTTCACTCAATAGTTATTTATGACATCGAGTGCGAAGTACTTTATTAGGCTCTAAATGTGTTTTTATGACACGAGGACACAGGCCGTGTGTCATAATACACATCGTAAGCATAATGTGGCAAACAAACTTGAGATACATTTTTCAACGGTTTCTTAGTAAAATGTAGAACGCACTTCTCACTAGTAGTCACAACAACTCAAGCAAACTTTTGGCTTGTGGAGTTTCGAGTTTTGAAGAACTTTGAAAAAAACTTGTGGAAAAACGTTCCTAAACGGAGCGGAGGCGTGATTTTTCCCATGGATGGCATGACGACAAAAAATAATGACAATCGCAGGGTAATTATGATCCCCTATATAGTAAAATGCATGTTAACAAAAATTGAAGTACAAGATTTCAAATCAACCGATTAAAAATACTTTGATCGATGGAAGTAATAGACCAGATAATAATACTGGTCATATGCATGCCGTCTGTAGCAGGTTAAAAATATCCTTCAATTTTGATGGGTGGCATTGTCTCACAAACTTTCCGATGGGAAACCAATACCCTTTATGCTCAGCGCCACTGTTACTAATTATTAAGTAGTTTAATCGTACATTAAATGCTTGAATTGTATTAATATTAAATAGCTATCATCTTGCCCTTGTTAACAATATGATGATTTCCGAAACTGAGAACATCTAACGCTGCTGTAGTGACTCACAAATCGAGAGCGTATTGTAAAAGACTAAGGAAGTGATTCACAATAAAACGAGATTTATGTGGACGATTCGGAGCGCGCGCATACAACAAAATTCACGTAATATGCTTGACGGGAAACGACATTGATATAACGTAACACGACGGCTCAGAGCGTACTATAGAGACACAATTTTCTCATTCACAATATTTATATTTGTACGTATATGCACATCAGAATATTGGTAGGTTTTTAGAGTTTCCTCTTGTACTATAACAACATATATATTTACGCTATAAAAGCAATTCATATTGAGCGGTACGTTTTCGTTTCGTTGTTGATATATTTTCAGTTTCAATTGGGTTTTTGCGCCGGTTACGTGTGTTCATTTACATATTTTATTGATATCTCTGTAAGTTTGTCATTTTTGTTAGGTATTAGAATTAATGTAAAAAAAAAACAAATTCCGATAAACTCGGTGTCACAGTTAGCGTGGTTTTTCTAATTTTCTTTTGTTTTTCACAATTTTAGGTGCATTACCCGTAAGAACGGTGTTTCAATCAATAGTCTAAAAATATCGATTTAAGAAGGCGAAAGGTAATTTTGTATTATTTCATTAGTCATTTGGTGGAGCTGTTGAGTGTTCAAACAATTGAATTCATTACGAATGATTGAAAGAATTTGTTGATGAAAATTGTGTCTGAAAAATTTCTTGACCTTCACAATCCGTACATCTGTGTGACATGAACGAATTCCGTACCAATTTTTATTACCTTTGTAGTGTGTGCGTTACGCCGGCTAAATATTCAGTTTAATTGAGCTACCTTTATTTGTTGTTTCCTGTTCTGTTTCGCGACATGTGCTTCAAGATGATGTGGTACAGAAATATCATTTGCGAAAAAACAATTTACCTAACACTGAGGCTGTATCGACGTGTCCCGGAATATATTTTTTTCTTGTTCATTTCATCATTCGTTTAAAATGTACAAACAATCAATCGCAATGCAATTGTTCAATTAGATTTTCCAAATTGTTTTAGTAATTATTCACAAAGTCTGGATTAAACAAAACGTTTTCAATTTGAGAAACACGATATTATTCAACAGCAATTTAAATGTTGGAATATTATGGACGTAAATAGTTTATTGTTGTTGTTGATATGACTATGCAGCATAAACATTTTCTTCTCGTAATTTCGACCGTCTGTTATGCTGTGTTGCTAGAAAAATAATTGTTAGTCGGGAATAACATTTTACAATCGAACGAAATAATGAGCTGAGTATGATCTACATACTACAGTCCAGCGCATTGTTTTCGATATAATTTAACGAATTATGCTAAACAATTCAACATTTCTCGCCCAATTTTATTGATTGTACATCGCCAACACTGTCAATGAATGGCGCAATCACAATTTATATCCAACTTACATGCTAAGAAAGCTTCTGTTCAGATAAACACTTTAATTGGCTTGGAACTAATTAAACGCCAATTCGGTGTGGAATTATAGTGATATGCGTTACACCCCTCAGTCAATGGGTCTGGTAATTATCTCTTCAAGTGCATACTTCACCAATCAAACTTTCGATTTTCACCAGCCTGATAAGCCCTTTGTATTTGTGCCGTCAATAAAACTTAACTTACTTTGAATGAAGCGCACGTAATCAATTTTTCTTTCAACGTGCGATCATCGTTAAGCTTCAGTAATAAACACACCGAAACCTAATTGTGCTGATGTTCGTTAAAAAAAAACCGTTGAAATTGCAAATATTCCTGACTTACCAATACAAACAGAACACAATTTTTAGGTACATAATAACACTACGCACATATGCTGTACTTTCGAATTTGTTTTTTTTCCCTACTTCATCACCCAATCCATTTTTTTTTCATTCGACCATCTTACATCTTTTTTTACCTGATGCCCATCCATGGCACAAATGTTAATTGTATATGGGTCTTTGATTGAAGAGAAAAAAAAAATGAAATTTATAGCGCAACCGTTGATGTATTTGTGTAACTTAGTTGTATGATCTCATGTGTTTCTCTCAAATGTAAATTTGTTCGATAGAAATGTGACTTTGGTTAAAGAATGTTTTGGCATACATCTTCGAAATACACCTACAAAAGGGCAGGTGCACTTGGCATAAACATTTAAGTGGATCAACGAACAGTAAAAATCGACACCCTTGGCATCTGTAAGAACTCCGAAACTAAATTTCAAATTTGAACCGACAAAATTGTTTTCAAAGCAACTCGCAGCAATTTTTGAATTTATTGAAGAAAGTGTAGCCACAAAAAACGTCCACAGTTTGTTAACCTTTCATTCAAAAATAATTGAACAAAAAATTGCTCTTTGCTATTGTTGTGGTGAATCACATAAAACTCTGTGGTGAACGAAATCTTTTTTTTTTGTTTCACATTTAAGTTGTTAGATGATAATATGTATAGGTACTCTTAGGCATGATATTGCAAAAATATTATGGTGTCGGCGACTATTATGATCGCCGTATCATCGTGTATGAGAAAAATTGTTCATTTGTGAAAGTTACACGGGGGTTTGGAGAATTACGTTCCATCTTAATGATGTCTTCGTTAAGTTTTATTTAAAAAATTTTCAACGAAGTCAAGTGGATCTATGATCCGTTTGCGAATGCTTGGGTCGATGTAGAGAAGAAATTAGTCTAAAATACAAAAATCCTTGTGAACATTCTTTATGGACGCGTACATAAAGACGCACGTAACTCACGTGCATGGTTTTACAAATCAGCACAAGAAATTGTTACTTTTCCATTATTACGAAAATATTTAAGTCTTTGTGCGGTCGGATCAGAGTGGAGAGCCGAAAAATAAACGCCGGCGGCGTCTAGCCGCCCAAAAAAGGTGTGGCGGCGGCGGCTAAGTACGGCTTAGCCGTTAAAAAAGTTCAGGCGGCGACTGGGCCAATTTTTACGAATTTTTACGATTTTCATAAAATTTGGGATTTTCACAAACAAAAGACCATGTCCATCGACAATATTTTCTACAAATTCTTGAAAATTTTCTTAAATTTCTCAATTTTTCTTGGAATGTTGTTTTGAAGAAAAAATAAAAAACTTACGAAAATCAAAGTAGAAAATATCTTAAAGATAGACATAGCAAGGGACATTAAAAGTAGGGGTACATTCTCAAGTGACGGTACTGTCCCAAAAAATGAATTTAATTTAAACCTCTGGCGGCGGCTAACGGCGGCTAGCTGCAATTAGCCGACCAAAATCTCCGGCGGCGGCGGCGGGTCGTTTTGGGCCTAGCCGCCGTTTTTCGGCGGCTGAAATTTGGCGGCTCTGCAGTCTGGGTCGGATTTGAACCTGATTTTTGGTTACTTCTTTGTCGACCCTTTCTAGGCGTGTTTGTTCTTCATATTATGAATTCGCAAATTTATAGCTTAGCCAAACGATAACTAAATTCAGCTTTAATTGGTTTTAGATTAAAACGATGACACCACAATTGCAAAAGAAAGCACCAGGATTTGCTGGAACAGCTGTTGTCGATGGACAATTTAAGACAATTGACTTAAAAGACTATGCTGGACAATATGTCGTTCTATTTTTCTATCCATTGGACTTGTAAGTATTAGTATTAGTCTAGCTTTTTGAAAATACATACCAAAATTCACAAGTCAAATGAAGTAGTAGACTCACTATTTGCTCTTATGGTTATAATGAAGACTACCTTTAATAAGACAGTGTGTATGGGGTAAGAATCGCTGAATGGATAGACTTTGCGTGTACATTTTATTCATTTTAACATTATTGATGTCCTGTGTGGCAATGAAATATAGGTGCACGACACACATTATGAACGGCCCATTACGCCTTATCGAAAATTATTGAACTTCAAATCAATTAGTCATAACAATTTCAATTCGTACTTCCTAAGATCTTATCGTCACTATTAAATGTGCTTTTCTACTTTAAATACAAATTATACAAGTCGAACGATTCGAAATCGTCTGTATGGTCTGGTCACGGTATCACTCGAGTACGTCAGAGATAAGAGACAAAACTATTTCCAGTGTTCCTAACGGGAAAATCAAAATAAGTTTTATAACAAGTGTTACGACATTGTTTGATTAAAATAGATGTGGTTGGGCTAAAAGGTCTGATTTGACGTTAATGATGATCAATAGATTTGCGGTTTTTTTTTAATATGAGCAAATAAGCGAGATATGATAGCGGAACGGTTGGGTTTTTTGTCTAGTTTTGTTTGTAGGTTTTAAATTTTACGTTTACTGATACTGACAGACGATAATCGGGCACTGATGAAAATGACTAGCGCTAGGCCATGCATAATATAAACATGAACTACATAAAACATTGTCTCTTCCAGCACCTTTGTATGTCCAACTGAAATCATTGCCTATTCCGATCGAGCAGCTGAATTCGCTTCAATCGGTTGTCAATTGATCGGTTGTTCCACCGACAGTCACTTTACTCATTTGGCCTGGATCAATACTGACCGCAAGAATGGTGGATTAGGCAAACTCAACTATCCACTGCTGGCCGACAAAAATATGAACATTGCCCGAAATTACGGGGTTTTGAATGAAGAAACGGGAATACCATTCCGTGGTCTATTCATCATTGATAAGGAACAAAACCTGCGTCAAATTACCGTCAACGATTTGCCTGTCGGACGCAGTGTGGATGAAACTCTTCGCTTAGTTCAGGCGTTCCAGTAATTGCATTTGGATTAAGTTGAATTTTTCTAGTGAATATTTAACTGAGATATTACAGGTACACGGATGTTCATGGAGAAGTATGTCCAGCCAATTGGAGGCCAGGCAGCAAGACCATGATACCTGACCCGGAAAAGTCTAAGGCATATTTTGGACAGGCCAATTAAGTTGCGTGGCTTAATCGGCATTGTCGCATCACCTGTTGATTATTCCCTTTTTTTTGATCATTTACCTGTTTTTTGTTTGCAAAGCAATCGATGAAGTATTAACCACATTGTGCGTTTGTGTATCTGTAGAGCCTTTTTCGGTGAATGAAGTTGTTGAAATTTACTGAAATTTCTCTAAATTTGCATAGAAATTAACAGAAATTTCAGAAAAAATGTGTCCAAAACAGGCTCATAACAATCAGTTAAATGGCAAATAAATGTTTGTTTTCCCCTTGATCCAAATGTAAGTTTCATTCAAATTAATTCGATGATCGAAATAGTTATCAAATATTTATGCAAATTATGTACCAATCCTCTATCCGACATTTAAGTCGGTACATCGAGTTCTTGGCTGTAACCTTTCAGAAGCGATGGTCTATGATAAATGTGGTCTCAAATGAATGTTAAAACTAATGAAATACAAGATTTTGTTTTAACCTGTTACAGACGGCAAGCATATGACCAGTACATCTGGTCTATTACTTCCATCGATCAAAGTATTTTTAATCGGTTGATTTCAAATCTTGTACTTCAATTTTGTTAACATGCATTTTACTACATAAAGGACTATATTATCCAGAGCTTTTCATTATTTTGGTCGTCGGTATCGGTAACATATGTAACACTAAGTAATACTCTAGCTCACCGAGACGAAATGCATCTACTGCCGTGTCTTTTTGCAAAGGTAAGTACAGAGATGAGCAGGATTTAAATTGTTTTTGACGTCCCTATTCATGAAATTTAGATGAATTTAACTTTCTGAATTTTTTTTTGATTATTATCGACGAACACATCGCTTTGAATTTATTCCGGACAGAAACGTATAAATGCATAGGTTGTATAACAACTTCCACGGTTTCCGAGTTATGTCTGATTTTTGTATTTATTTAACTGGAATATTGTAAGCTGGTTAACATTGCCTAGTTGTTGGCGATATATTTGGAAAGAGAATGAATGACGGTAAAATTTATTGTGAATGATTTGTGTTCGCCTGAAGTTTTTTTTTGAAATTATTTTGTTGGAAGATGGCACACTATACTCCAATTTATTATCTAAACGGACTGGAGATGACAAAAAGCGAAGATTATTTACCAATTTGTTTGATATTCGTTACAAATTACAGTTTTATGAAGCAAATTTAAAAAAAAAATATTAAAAAGACCATAAACATGATAAGGAAGTTCCAATTGAAAATCATTATTACTGAAATACGGTTAATCACCTGTTATCGTACAGACAACGATTGACAGCATAATAAGCTCAGTGTTGAAGGAAAGAAAAAGGAACGTTCAAAATCAATCGAACAAATTCGTTATTGCTTCCTTGGAAAAATAGAAATAGAAAATTTTGAGTCTGAAAGATCCTAACTTCCATCATCCTCCAAATCATAAAAAAATGGGAACACAGACAGGCACGTAGCCAGCCTGCGCGATTCAAACTTTTTAGAGGGATCCAACGTCCAAAATGTTTATTTTAGATACGAGTAGTATTATCACGCATCATTTAATAATAATTAACACGCATCAAGTCTACCTCAGACACAGTAAATATCAAAGAATACATCGAACTTCGGATTGAGATATTGATCTCTGCCAATATCTAAAGCCATCGAAACTGAAAAAGAACTGGCCATTTCAATCCAATTCAAGCTATTCATTTCATAATTATCTACAATACATCTAAGTATTTTGGGCTGGCTGCTTCTAAATTTACGAGTAAATTGTGAAGAATTTTTAACTTGAAAACTGATGGCAAAAGGGTGTTCTTTGTCTTACAGTTCGCCTGAATTCTTCGCCTGAATATATATTTAATTAGAGCATTTAAAAGAGCAATTGTTGATAAAATAATCGAATTAATGGGACAGGTAACTAAAAACATAAATTCAGAAGTTGTACATTGATACTCGTTGATCGTCCGGTTTGCACTACCAAATATTCTAACATTTGATAACATAGATTTTTGCTCATTGCTTTGAAATTAAGTGTTCTGTAAAATGTGGTTCTTGTTCATGGGTGAAATTAACGTCTACGTATTATGACACACGGCCTGCGGCACAATAACCCCAAAAAAATATCGAACGGACAAAATAACTATTTTTTTGACCTAGAGCCACTCAGCCACTCAGTGGTCGGTGGACCGGTGTTGATTAAATAAACATTTTCGTAAGTTTTGGCCTCTAAATTTGTAAATTTAGATCTTGTACAGTTCATTTTGTATGTTTCTAGATAAGACTGATGATGCAGCAATAAGCTGCGAAACGTCTCGCAATAAATTTGTTTACGTTCGACAAGACCGATAGATCGAAGAAAAATCCAAAATTAATTTTACATTACACAGTCGAGGAAAGAGTATGTACCGAAGCTGCACAACACCTCACTCTGGACAACATAATAATTTCTAACTTACAAGTTGACTGGTACATTATACGTCTACTTATAAGTAGGAAATCGTAAGTAACCTTCTAGAACTTCTTGTATGAAGGAAGATGTGACTTATAATTTCCAACTTATAAGTTGATTTATAAAATATAGATGTGTAATTGTGGCACGAGGCCTCTGAGTATCAGAGTCTGAGTTGCATAAAGAGAATCTATCTTGAAAATTTAAAGTAAATTATAAGTCTATCAGCTTTATTAGACAGTTTACCCAAATAATTCCCAACTTATAAGTATTAGTGTTATACGTCAAACCTTTTAAAGCCAAATATTTATACGTCATACGTCATCTTCTGACAACAAACTTAAGAAAAGATGAAAAATAGAAAAAATTAGTTAATTGTTGGCAATAATTTATGACTACAGGCTTTAACATTTCAAATGTCTCACTGTCTTTTTTTTCAAAGAATGTCATTGTGAATTCGCAATGACACAATGAAATTCTCAGAAAAATGTGACAGTGAGACATTTGAAATGTCGAAGACTGTATATTTGTTGTTTGAGCTTGTTTTCTGTTATACTAAATAACCTGAGACCGTCATGCAGAAGTAACACAATCTAAACGAAAAATTACGAATTGCTATGAGATCTTTTAGACAGAGGCTCCGAGCTTTCAGTTTAGACTCACTACTAAAAAATGAAGAAAAATGGGTCATGTTTCGGCATATAAATCTGCCAGCCCAAGGCATGAAAACATCATGTCCGGAGCGATAGCGGAGGACTTGACGCAGTCTAACTTCCAAAAAAAGAACGAAGAAAGTTTTTTGAGACGCGGCAATCATGTCCGGAGCGATAGCGGAGGACTTGACGCAGTCTAACTTCCAAAAAAAGAACGAAGAAAATTTTTTGAGACGCGGCAACTATATATAGGCGAGAATTTAAGTTTCTTTCCTTTGGCCTGTATCACCACAAATCCTATTCTATCTTATTCGCGCTTCAAATACGAGCAAAACGAGCTATCACTCGACTATGTAACTTTTAAATTGCCGGAGATACATCGTTTTGAAGTTGGTCATTTTGATAGAAAATGCACCAAATTAACGTTTTCCAAACAATCAAAATCTTTCAACTTACTCTGTATGTTTCTATCTGTCTATCTGTCTATCTGTCTATCTGTCTATCTGTCTATCTGTCTATCTGTCTATCTGTCTATCTGTCTATCTGTCTATCTGTCTATCTGTCTATCTGTCTATCTGTCTATCTGTCTATCTGTCTATCTATCGACGGTCGATCTCGGAAACTAGTCAGCCAATCTCCATGAAATTTTGCAGGAACCTCAGGGTGGGCATAAAAATGAAAATGTGATACGCCACTACCCCAGGAAAAACCAGAATTTTGTTTTATTGGCCTCGAAGTGGTTTCTGAGTGTGGTTTTCGAGGGTCGGGAACGCGTTTTCAACTGTAGCTCAGCTGTATTGAAACCTGCAGGGGCGTGTGACCCATCAAATGAAAGGTATTCGCCACACGAATCGAACAAAAAAATAATTAGAAAAATTGGTGCAGATTTGGTTGAGCTAGAGTGGTCAGAGTGACCAAATTTTGAGCTACTCGAGCGTAGGATGAAAGGACTAATATTTTTTGGCTTATGAGAGATAGAGATTTACTTTCTTCGGCAAAGTCTCAGAGTTTTACGAGTAGAACACATTGGCATATGTGAAAAATGTCGAAAGTTGGAAATGGGTGGGTCAATTATGTTTTTAGAGGTATTTCTTGAATGGTGGCAGATAGAGAGTTACTTTCTTCGGCAAAGTCTCAGAGTTTTACGAGTAGAAAAGAAGGGCATTTGCGAAAAATGTCGAAAGTTGGAAATGGGTGGGTCAATTGGGGTTTTGGAGATATTTCTTGAATGATGGCAGATAGAGAATTACTTTCTTCTTCAAATTTTCGAATTTCGTCAAATTTTCGATTTTCGTTAAATTTCGTCAAATTTTCGAATTTCGTCAAATTTTTTTATTTTCGTCAAATTTTCGATTTTCGTCAAATTTTCGATTTTCGTCAAATTTTCAAATTTCGTCAAATTTTCGAATTTCGTCAAATCGAATTTCGTCAAATTTTCGATTTTCGTCAAATTTTCGATTTTCGTCAAATTTTCAAATTTCGTCAAATTTTCGAATTTCGTCAAATCGAATTTCGTCAAATTTTCGAATTTCGTCAAATTTTCAAATTTCGTTAAATTTTTAAATTTCGTCAAATTTTCGAATTTCGTCAAATTTTCGAATTTCGTCAAATTTCGTCAAATTTTCGAATTTCGTCGAATTTCGTCAAATTTTCGAATTTCGTCAAATTTTCGAATTTCGTCAAATTTTCGATTTTCGTCAAATTTTCAAATTTCGTCAAATTTTCAAATTTCGTCAAATTTTCGAATTTTGTCAAATTTTCAAATTTCGTCAAATTTTCGAATTTCGTCAAATTTTCAGGGAATAGTCAACATAGCGGTCACTACACAGCTTACATTACAATTCGGAATCAATGACGCCTTCTCAATGATACAAACTTAACGACAAAACGTTGGCCACGTTTGGCTAAAAATGTATATGTTCTCTTCTATGAAAGCGTTTCTACACGTTAAGTTATATAGAATTTAGGTTTTCATATTATTTGCATTTGTAATGTGTGCAACATTTACAACGATTTTAATAAAAATTTGGAATACGACTTCAAATGTTACTCTTACAATGTTCATAAACATATTTCAAGGTTTCATATGAAGTAATGAATCAATTTATAGATGAAACGATATTTATTGATATCTTTTATTTTTGCATAATTAGTCTAAACATTTTTATGCTCAAAATAGCGGCAGAATAAAATCATTTGCATACATAGTCCATAACTTAAAAAATTAACAGTGTCACATCTTCACAAGAAGACGTAATATTGCACCAACTTTTTTACTTCAAAGTAAAATATGGTTTCATTGAGCGGCGTCTTACAACTAATATTGGTATCCTATGGATATAGATCGTTAGTGCGCTAGGTTAGAATGGTCCGGAGCACTGAGTATGAGTATACTAGATGCGGCACTGCACATTACGCATTTTATGCAAAGATTACTGTGTAGAGGTAGACTTTACTATTGCGAATTTTGACAACATGCACATACTTGAAACATTTCAAATCAAAGATGTGCAAAATTAGCGTAACAAAAAGACTTTTGAAATTTTTGCATATCCTAAAGTGTATAAAAAGAGACAAAATGTGGAGCCTTGATTATCAACACTATTTTTGTTCACAATTATGGACCATTTCATCATTGGTACGTATTAGCGTGTTACTAAAACAACTTTATGCAACTCATCCCTTACCAGTCGGCGCACCGCCGCCGACTATTTTAAAACCGGCACACACCTCTAACTTTCGTCAACTTCTGACTTAACTTCTAAAACGACTGATATCCCGGCAAAAACTCTTTCAGAGCAAAGTTGGACGCAGTCTACAGTCTATATGTGTGATAACTTCTAAAACAAGTGATATCGCTAGAGGTGACGCTGTCAGCGTCGTTACGCAAAATTGAATTTCACAGCCAATTAATTGAAATTAGCTGATCTAGTTTTCCAAACCATTCGCTTGACTTGACTTGACTTGAGTAACCAAAACGTGCTCCTGTGAGCGATCCCATGAGAACATTGGACGTGAGGATTTTGGTTTGATTGTGAGTCAGACCCTAATCCCCCCTTTTCGTTCTCCTTGATTACATTCAAAGCACACATTAGTATGTCTCCACTCTCCCCGTTCAACTTTCACCTTTCGAACTTAATGTGTGTTCTGAATGCTATCAGTGTAGGGCACACCACTCTGGTTTACTATTTTCTTATATACCACAGAGTACTTTCTGTGGTAACTAACTCAACCACCGTCGCTCGATCTATGTGGTCGGACTAGCTACTTTATCATCTTTTATCAATTACCTTTTCCCTTTGATTTTACCTTTTCTTATTTTGTCACGCTCTGTACCTTTTTAGTTCTTTCATATTCATTTTGTTTCAAGTGTCCTTCCTTCGTCATCTACTTTATTTTTACGTCCATGGTTCACTTCATTACTTGTATTGTTTTCTGAGTGTGGTAAAAAGGGGAGGATTAGGTTTGACTTTTTACTAGCTTCGTCATCATTTTTCTTTTAAAGTTACTCTTATTTTAGTATTCTTATTCTATTACTGCATTACTCATCATCCTCCTTACACCTCAAGGCGTAAGCATTCATCACACCCGGTACGTTCGCATTACCACTATCAATCAGCATGCCATTCTCACATTTACTTCAAACTAAGATCGTACACTTTTTCTCACACCACGCATTCTACACTTTCTATTCCCATTTTCGTCTTGTCACGTATACCCACAATTCAGTATGTCGACCGTAGACACCGTTATTGCCGAACCAACTTACGAGAGCAGAGGCCAGCTAATCGTTTCTGTCGAGGGGAATGTTGGAAGCGGGAAAAGCACGTTCCTCTCCTACTGCTCACAGGATCCAGCGTTCGACGTTTTCAGTGAGCCTGTCGACACTTGGTCTAATGTCGGTGGGACCAACTTGCTCGTACGTGTCACACAGAGCTTTTCTACTTCCTCCTGTACCACTCATCTTTTTTATCTCTTTTACAGGAGCAATTTTACTCGGATCCTGCGAAGTGGGGATTCCCATTTCAAATGGAAGTAATGATTACTTTGCTTGATCGCTATCTGCGAATCTCACCACGTCGTATCAAGCTAGTTGAGCGGTCACTGTTGAGCGCTCGGTAATTACTTTCTAACCTTCAGCCAACATTTCCCGTAACCACAATGTTTATCAAACGTTTCTCTAGTCATTGTTTCCAGCGGTGTATGCTTGCACATGGTCATTTGGATTCCGTTTCATCTGCGATCCTGAACCAATTCCATGATACTATCCGTGATCAGTGGAGAGCAATTCCTCAGATAATAGGTAGCTTTGTTTGTTTCTTTTCATCAGTGTCCTCGTTATCCACTTTTTTTTCATGATTTAGTTTATCTGTCTGCTTCTCCAGCTGTTTCATACAGTCGCTTGCTTTCACGTGCTCGGTCAGAGGAGAGTGGAGTGACCCTTGAGTACTTGTCCGAGCTGGATCAATATCACGACGAATGGTTAAGTGGTCTACAGGCTCGCAACATGGCTGAAGAGGAGGATCTTCCGGTACTATTTTTCTTGTCTGATTTTCCTTACCTTGGTAACGCATCAATGTTATTTCACATTCACAGATCCTTACCATCAATGCTGACCGTCCTTTTAACGAGGTGGTGAAGGACTATGACAGGGTCATGAAAGAATTGAAATTCTTGTACGATTGCTAGTCAGTCGTACTTCATCGCATCTCCTCGCTTGTTTGGGCTCAAGTCAAAACCAGCCATTTCAGTTATTTTACTTCATTTTGTTCTTATATCATTCGTTAGTTTTGCGTACTTGCGCTCAGTTTCCGTTTGTTTAAATATATCATTCCTCGCCGTACTCTCTTCTTTTATTGTTATTACTGGGTAAGGTCTTTTCATCATTGATAATCTAGTTCACTTGGCATTTTGTCATTTGCTGTGTTCATTTCTATTCGTTGTCAGCCGTACTTTAATGTGCTTTGGATTTTACTTGAACTTTGTTAAATTATCATTTCTTCCGTTCATACACAGTTGTACTTCCTAGACTTTCACGCAGTTGTTCGTGGACATACGTTTCTGTCAAGAATGTCTGAGGTATTTACACGTTCATCAGTGATTTCAACTTAGTTCAATTCTATTATCTGTATATTCGTCATAGCATACGTCTCTCGCGTTGGATATCTTAATGATCGAGGACAAGGCCTGTATCATTGAAGTCGTTCCAGGGGATGGCAACTGTTTGTATGGATCAATTGCTCATCAGTTGTTTCATTTAGCTATCGGTAGTGTCATGCATCAAGCCATGGTGCTAGTTCTTCGTGAGATGGTCGTGAAGTATTTGTCAGATAATCGCGATGTTGCCGAGGTCCAGTTCGCCATTACTTCCAGAGTGATGGATGAGTTTTCATTTCTGATGCATTCAAGTCCAGCTGATCGTGTGAATGCATTTCTTGTCACACTCTCACAGGAAGGAACATGGGGTGGACCCGAGTCCTGTTTAGCAATATCCAGAATTTTCAATTGTGACATTATCATTCATCGTGAACGAGGTTTCACCAGTACCGTCGAGGCAGCTTGTGTGCCTCCTGCAATGACCTTACGTCTTATTTATAGTGGTCCTTATGGTTCTTGGAATCATTATAGTAGTTGGCGCTGTTTTGATAGTTTGGAGGCCCGATCCATCGACATCAACTCTCCTGTTCACCTTCCTTTCGATACCGTGCATATCAGCGATGGAATTTGTACTGCAGTTAGGACTCAACCCGATGGTAATTGTTTATTTGCATCGATTGCACATCAACTGTTTCCATGTGTCATTGGATCGCGTCAACACATCGAAAGTACTCTACGCATCCGGGAAATAGCAGTGCAGTATTTGAGCGAGAACCTAGGCGTTCGTCGCATCCAAAACCTATTGGACGATCGTTTAAGAGCTGATTTTGCTGAGCTGGTCCGACCAAACTTAACGGACTCTTTCCTTTTGGTTTTGGAAAGGCTGAGAGCTCCTCGTACCTGGGGGGGTACCGAATGTATCACCGCCTTAGCGAACTACTTCAGCTGCAGTATCGTAACCCATTGGGAGCAAGGTCCGACCACTGTCATAAGTGGTACTGCTATCACCTCTCGACGTAACATCAAGTTAGTGTTAAGGCGCTCTCGCAACGGATGGATACATTATGACAGCTTCAGGTCAATGGTATCAAGCTTTAGTCATCCAGTTGCTTCTGGATCTAACGTCGTGGACCTCGTTACCAGTCAGGACAGCATTCGTTCGCCTATCCACATCACCGGTACCCACATGGATCAATCTACGGTTACTGTGTCAGACAGTGTCATGGGACTTGTTACCAGTCAAGATAGTTCTTGTTTGACTAGTTCCATCACAGGTATTTGTTCATCTTAGTTTATCTCGTTGATTCAGATATTAGATCGTTTTCTTTTTCTTTTCTTTTTTTCACAGACACCGGTCTGCCCGCCGTTTCATCTCATCAAGTGTCACAGAGCAAATTTTCCCAAGTTTTTACCTCATCTCTCAATTCTGACATTCATCTGCGTATCGGCACTTGGAACGTTCGTGGGTGTAATGATTTTTCTAAGCGGATCCAGATAGACGATTTCCTTCGTTCATTGGATATGGACGTTGTGGCTATTCAAGAAACCAAATTATCATGTCGCGTACGTGATACAAGTCATTACAAATGGATTCTCGGTTCATCTAGCTCCAATAATCGTAACGGTAGAGGTTTGGCTTTTCTTGTTTCCACACGGGTTTTGCTGAGCGTCAAGTCAGTTCGTCCTCTGGCTGACGACATATTGCTATGTGAGCTGATAGTGAACAAGCGTCACGTGTCTTTCATAAACGTACATATTCCTCAAGACGATCGCGGTCCAGTCGTCTTTAATGAACTCAAGAGTCACATTTCCAAGAGTCCTACTTCTACAATAATCTTACTCGGTGATTTTAATGCTCACGTCGGTTTTCGTGACCTCACTTGTCATGATAAGAAGCTCATAGGTAGCAATTTGTATCATAGCGTGTGCAACGACAATGGTGACGAGCTGAAACAGTTGATGCATTTGGGACATTTCCATTTAAGTACATCTTGGTCTCGTTCCAGGACTCTTATTACTACTTGGTCCAACACCACATCTCACAGCCAGATCGATCATATTTTATGCAATTCAGCGTCCGTACGGTTCAGCGTCCGTACGGTTCAGCGGCATGTTCGGGGTTAATGCAAAGAATATAAAATCCGATCACAAGTTGGTTGTTTCCAACTTACGCTTGTTAGACGACATGAGTGCCTCACATAATCACAAGCGCAAAGGCGATCCTATTCAGGGTCCTCCTTCGAAAAAATCCAGTTCCGTCAGTCAGCGAGCACTACGCTGGGATACTTCTTTACTGTCCGACGGGCAACATCTACGCGCTTATCATGAACAGATGGCTATTGCTTCTAACACAATCCATTCTCTCGCATCTGTAGACGATGTTAATGCTGTATCCAGTAACGTTTCATCTCTTTGGACCAAAGTCGAGAAAGCCATCAAACTGTGCGCTGCAAGTACTTTGCCAGTCAAGATAGAACCACTTTCTCCTATTCGGAAGCGCGCTCATTCCTTATGGAGAGCCTCTGTTGCTGCACTACGTAAGAAACCCCATGACCATTCTCTCCAGTCTAGTGTCAGTGCTAATCATCAGAGCTACTTGAGGCTCCAGCAGGAACACACCGAGAAGCAGTTCAAAGAATTCTTCAGTCAGGTCAGCAACACCCATCCACAGAAGCGTATGTCACTTCTGTATCGTCACCTGAAGCGCTATCGGAAGAAGAAATCATCAAGCAGCGCGCCTCAAAAGATTTCAATCAACAACTGGGACACCGAGCTCAGAAATTACTGTACTGGATCCCCGGCCCTTTATATCCCTGAGACTGACCACGAGGTAGTTTCTCCTCCACCGAGCGTTGAGGAAATACATAGCATCATCAGTAGCATGCGTAACGGCACCGCAGCAGGCCAAGACCATATCAACATCGAATTATTGAAGAGCGGTCCTCCCGAGTTGTTATCACTCATTCATCTCGTGATATCAAAAGTGTGGGTCACAAACTCCGTACCAGACAGTTGGCTCAATTCCACTCAGGTCCCCATACCAAAAGTGCGTTCACCAAAATCAGTGGACGAGTTTCGTCGTCTGGCCATCACAAACACCATTTATAAAGTGTATGCCACATATCTACTACAGCGCCTCCGATCTTGCAACGTCAGTATCCCTTCTTACCAAGCCGGTTTCTTACCTAACAGATCTACTGACGACCACATATTCGTGCTACGCAGAGTAATCGAAGAGAGATGGAGGAGAGGATTGCCTACTTACATCGCTTCGATTGATCTCCGCAAAGCGTTCGACACAGTAAACATTCAGAAGATTGGCCACATTTTATTGGAATACAACGTTCCCGCTTACTTGATAAACCGCATCATTGGTGCAATATACGAGATCGTACTTCCGTTCTCTGGTCAGGCAAGCGCACTAACACATACAGCAAGAACATGGGTATCAAGCAGGGCTGTCCCATTTCTCCTTATCTTTTCGTGATCGTAATGCATTATGCCATCAGCAGAGTTTGTGCTCGTTTAAACATCGACATGGACCTGACCAACTTCCAGTTGCCTTTCATCCTGGCGTATGCCGACGATATCGTTCTGGTTTCGGATAATTTGCACTCCGTAAGTCACATGTTCAAGGAACTCGAGACTGAATTGCTCAGTATTGGTTTAGCAGTAAACAGTAACAAGTGTAGCTTGTTATTACGCGACCGCTGTGCAGAGAAATTCCGTTATCCAATCTCGTCATCATTAATGGTCATAATGTTCCCGTCGTGCATATCATGAAGTATCTTGGTATCTATATTTCTTCTGACTTGGATCGCCGAAGCACCGTATCGCATCGCATACAAGGAGCGCATCGTTCATTTCACATGTTGTTGCCTTTCTTCCAATCCATTCGGCTATCATTTGATTTGTTGCGCCGGATTTACCTTACAGTCATCATACCTGCAGTCACATATGGCCTAAAAGTCGCTACACTAACAAAACGGAACCGGCAATCCCTCAACGCATGGAAAAATACATGGTAGAGCAACTATGTAAATTGGCCCGGGATCCCCCAGTCATAAGAACTCCGATGTCCGCACTACGGGGGCACACCATCGATCGGACACACCGCGTCGGCAGACTAAGATATTGGGGACACATCATGCGTCGACCTGCTAATCATATCCTCCGCAGGGCTCTCGCCTATCGTGCAACAGGCAAGCTCAAACACGGGCGTCCTTGTTATACTTGGCACAACTCACTAGACAGGTGCATACGGCGCTCAAGGATCGACAAGACAGACTGGGAGTCAGGCTTGCACGACAAAGGCTTTCACAACTCACGTTGTACTCAGTCTTTCGATGCCGAAGACACAGACTCATCAGAATAGTGCGGTCCGTCTTGACATTACTCACTCAACATCATCATTCAACATTCGTTCAATAAATGAAGCTTCGCTTCTCTAAACTCGCAACTTTCTACTATCTCGCTTTCGTCATTCACTCACCTCGAATCGACACTTCATTAAATAGCTATATTAATTGTACTCTCGTACTTACCTTATTTTCAGTCGTTCTTTATACCTTTTGTGATCACTTGAGTCCAATTCTTCTCATATAAGCTTTGTATTATTTCATTCTTGCCTTTGTTTTTCATTTACATCATTCATTCTTCAGATATGTCATTTCTTTCAGGAGCTTGAGTCTCATCTCGTATGTTTCAGATTGTTCACAGTCCTACACCCTTTGTAGCTTAGTGGTCTCATTCCGCAGTATTTCAATCCATTCCAAGTATGTTCTACTTCCTTTTGCACTAAATAGGACGATATTGGTAAGCATATAAACAACGTTGAGCATTAAAATCTAGCGGGGAAAACTTCACATGTCCGCGCCCAGGAAAATCTTCATTTACTGTACGGTCTCATATCGGCCTTCCTTTAGCAGGTTCTATAGGGTTACTCCTTTTACACTAATTACCGCAAAATCACACTTCAGTTCCACATTTTTCACCTTTACCCAGAACGCACCGTCTTGTCAATTCTAGTTTCCATATAATTCTCCTTCTAGGACAGGCAACACAGGTACGTTCCCCTTACGCTACCCGTAAAGTCAATTCTAAT